>NW_017726414.1:0-1668 GCF_001865875.1 Lupinus angustifolius | reverse complement strand
GCATAACCCTTACGTCCAATACCGCATCTCATATTAAAACTTGGTTAAGAAATTCGAATCTTTGTTTTTTTATTTAAAAAAATAAAATCTTTTTAAGGCGTGAAAATATAACTAGTCCTACTAATCATAAGAAAGTGAAGTGTAGCCCTTACGTCCGACACCGCATCATGCGTTACAATCTGAGTTAAATATTATTTCATTTTTTTGTTGACTCATGGATGCTTGTTTTTTTTAATGTTTTAAATTGATATATAATGAGAAACTAATTGATTATATATTTTGCTTCAAAACTAAATATTTATTAAAAAAATGTTATAGTATGTATACAAAGAGTTTATTGTTTATGCATTTACTTTTTTGATGTAGTTATAATTATATGTTACAATCGTGATAATTTATTATTACTAATGCAATTATTAATAACAAAAATAAAACAACTATACAAGACAGTAATGAAAATTACATACCTCTCATAGCGAATCCAACAACAATGAAATTCTGCAACCCGAAAAAGGTACAAAAAAGGCTAACCATCGCAAACAGACATATAGTGGAGGTAGGGACTTTGTGTAGCATAGACTCAGAGACATCGCTTTGGACATGTATATGAAGCTTCTCTACAATGTATACTAATGCAATTATAATTCCTCTTGTGTTTCTTTGTATTTTTTTCTCATTTTTGGGCGGTGTTCTTGTGTATGGGAGATCTTGAATTATTGTGAATTTCTTGGTTTTTGGTTGGATGAATGTGTGTGAAAGATAATGTGTAGAAGAGAGAAATGATTGAAAAATGAATTTTTTGATTGAAAGGATTGTTGTGATGTAGTAGATTTTGATGTTGGGTGTGGATGAGAGATTTCGTGTATGGAAAGATATTTTGTGTATGGAAGATGATGTTTTAGGGGGATTGTGGATCCGTTAGGGAAGAAAAAAATGGTATGAGCATTTTTGGCTTTTTCTCCTCCCTCTTAAGGGGAATGCCCCATCTATTTATAGCCAAAGTCATATGAACACCAATTAATTCCTAGGAGAATATTAAGGGATTATGATTTTTTTCTAATTCCCAATCTGATTTTTATCACACTTAAATGCAAGTTTTAATAGCCAAATTTTCATACTCAATCAATGTATTTAATTCCAGCACATGGCCAAATTGGAAAAAAATCAATCAACACCCCAAATCTTTTCAAAATTCAAATCTCCATAATAATGATTATTAAAGCTCGAATTACAAATATTTGATTTTATTTTCATGGCCTTCAATATTCAAAATTCAAATTTCANGGAAATAATTTTCTTTGGAATCAATTGAAATAAAATTCATTAAGTGCTAATGAATTCATTTATTTGATTTGATTACCCCTTTTTCTAACAAAAATTAATTCATGGAATCTAATCGGATTCACATAAAATATATATTTGAGTTGATGAAATTTGTATCAAAAATATTTATTGAAAATTTAGTTTTTTTTTGAAGTATTTTTGGGCCGAACAAAATTGGGTATTCACAATATACTCAATGACATAGATCAAATATGGATGAGTGACATGAAAATTTCATGCAATGTGATCTCAAACATGTCTATTTCCAACTAGTCATTCTTTATTCTTTAGTGAGATCAATCCAAAGTCTTTAATTGCAACACAATTGTTACAATGCACAATTTC
>NW_017726413.1:0-21274 GCF_001865875.1 Lupinus angustifolius | reverse complement strand
ATATAGAGACCCCCACTGAACTAAGGTACCCTAAGGAACAACACCCATATGAGTAACATGTTCATGAAAGACTTTAGGTACCAAACCCTTAGTTAGTGGATCAGCTAGCATAAAATTTGTCCCTATATGTTCTGTGGAAACTTGACCATTTTGAACATTTTCTTTAACAACCAGAAACTTTATGTCAATGAATTTTGACTTTGTAGAACTGCTATTGTTGTTGGAGTAAAGAACCGCGGACTTGTTGTCAAAATAAATCCTCAATGATCTTTCAATACCATCGACCACACATAAGCCAGTGATAAAATTCCACAACCATATGCCATGGTCTGATGTTTCAAAACAAGCCATGAACTCCGTAGCCATGGTTGAAGGAGCTATAAGCGTCTGTTTCGCAGACTTCCAAGACATAGCAACTCCAGCCAATACAAACGCATATCCAGAGGTGGAGTATCTAGTGTCTAGACATCCAGAAAAATCAGAGTCAGAGTATCCAATGATATCTAAATTCTCAGACCTCCGATAAGTGAGCATGCACTCCTTTGTTCTCTTCAAGTAACGCATAACACGTTTGACTGCCTTCCAATGATGCATTCCAGGATTACTCAAATATCTGCCCAAAACTCCCACAACAAATGCTATGTCGGGACGTGTGCAAACATAACACGTTTGACTGTCTTCCAATGATGCATTCCAGGATTACTCAAATATCTGTCCAAAAATCCCACAAAAAATGCTATGTTGGGACGTGTGCAAACTTGAGCATATATTAGACTTCCTACTGCAGATGCATAAGGAATATTTTGCATCTCGTATCTTACAAGGTCATTGTTGTGGCATTGTTCGAGAATACACTTGTCTCCCTTAGCTATAAGGGTATCCCTTGGTTTACTGTCTTTCATGCCAAATCTATCTAGGACTTTATCTATATAGCTTTCTTGTGATAACCTTAGGATACCTTGAGAGCGATCTCTCAGTATCCGAATACCTACTACAAAATAAGCTTCCCCAAAATCTTTCATTTCGAAATTTTTCGTTAGAAATCTATTGGTCTCATGCAATAGTCCCATATTAGTGCTAGCAAGCAGTATATCATTGACATATAATACCAGGAAGATAAATTTACTCCCACTGAACTTATGGTATACACAATCTTCAACTTTGTTTGCCTCAAAACCATACGAGGTAATAACTTGATGAAATTTGTGATTCCATTGACGAGAAGCTTGTTTAAGCCCATAGATGGATTTCTTTAATTTGCATACCATAGACTTTGAACCATCTGACACAAAGTTTTCTGGTTGCACCATATGGATCGTTTCCTTAATGTCACCATTAAGAAACGCAGTCTTAACATCCATCTAATGTAGGAAATCAAAATGAGCTACTAGTGCCAATGTTATTCTATAAGAATCATTCAAAGATATTGGAGAGAAAGTTTCTTTATAATCAATGCCTTCTTTATGAGTGAAGCCTTTAGCTACTAGACGAGCTTTATATCTGTCAATATTACCCTTTGAATCCCTCTTGGTTTTAAATATCCATTTGCAACCAATAGGTTTCGCACCTTCAGGTAATTCGACAAGATCCAAAACGTCATTATCATGCATAGTGGATCTCCTTATATTAACCCAATGTCATCTTCATATTCTTGAAGAAATACAATATAAACGTCAGAAATTGCAATTCTCCTCTCTCTAGTGGATCTCCTTAATGACACTTCTACTTCTTGATGTTGTTGAATTTGTTCTATAAGTACTTGAGGGAGAACCTCATTGTTGTCTTGTTTTGAAATATTGTCAGGGACAATATTCTGAACATTATCTTCTATTACCGAATTTATTCCTTGAATGGTAATAGGGTGTCAGGGACAATATCCTGAACATTATCTTCTATTACCGAATTTATTCCTTGAATGGTAATAGGCATAAGAACTTGTTCACTATCAATGACAGGTTATTCCTCAAAGACAACATTCTTTATGTTCTCTTCCTTCCGAAAATCAACTTCCTTCAGAAATCTTGCATTTCCCGTCTTCAAAAAGAGTCTTGAAGTGGGATCATAAAATTTATAGACCCGAGAGCGTTCAACATAGCCAACAAAATAACAACTAACAGTTTTAGAGTACAATTTTCTTTCATGCGGTCTATAAGACCGTGCCTCAGCTGGACAACCCCAAATGTTCAAGTGTTTCAAGCTTGGTCTTTTATAAGTCTAAAGCTCATATGAGATTTTGTTAACTGCTTTACTTGGCACCCTATTAAGGATATAAACTGCGATCTTTAAAGCTTCCCCCCAAAGAGACTCTGGTAAGGAAGAATGACTAACTATACTTCTCACCATATCCTTAAGAGTTCGATTTCGTCGCTCAACAACCCCATCCATGCTAGGTTTGCCTGGCATAGTGTATTGCGGAACAATTCCATACTCTCTGAGGAAAATTGCAAATAGCCCTGGACGTTGTTCTCCTGATCCATCATATTTGCCATAGTATTCACCACCACGGTCAGATTTGGCAACCTTAATTTTCTTTCCAAGTTGAAATTCAACTTCAGCCTTGAAAGACTTGAAAACATCCAAGGATTGGGACTTCTAATGTATAAGATATAGGTAGTTGTACCTAAAGTAATCGTCTATGAACGTAATAAAATAATGTTGTCCATTCCAGGAAGTCATAGGGAAATGACCACATATATCCGTATGTATTAGTTCTAAGACATCTTTAGCTCTTTCGGCACCTAACTGCCTTTTGTTTGTCTGTTTTCCCTTTATGCACTCAACAGATGCCTCAAAATCTGATAAATCTAAAGGGTCAAGAATTTCATCCAACAAAATCTTTGAATTCTTTGTTTAGATATATGACCTAAACGCTTGTGCCATAAGGTGGTTGAATTCTCTTTTGATTTTCGTTTTGTACCAATGAATTTGTTTGCAGTATTTCATTAATGGAACTGGAAACATCAAGCATATACAGATTATCAATTAAAGAACCAGAACCAACAACATTTGAATTTTGATAGAGACTAACTTTATTATTTCCAAAAGAACAAGAAAAACCAAATTTGTCCAAGCTGGAAACACTAATTAAATTTCGCCTAAAAACGGTACAAAAAATGTCTCAAATAAATCCAAATAAAAACCAGTTCTTAAACATAATCTAAATGTTCCAATAGCCTCAACTTCAACCATGTTGCCATCGCCCACAAAGATGAATCTTTCACCATTACTTGGCTGTCGGCTCCACAGGCAACTCTGCATAGTGATACTAATGTGAGTAGTAGCACCATAGTCTACCCACCAAGTATCATTGGGTACAAAAGCCAAATTAATTTCAGAATAAACAAGAGTTAGAAATTTACCCTTCTTTACACGGCATGTGGCATATTTAGGACACTCTTTCTTCATGTGTCCTTGCTTCTTACAGAAGTAACAGGTAAATTCCTCATTCCTCTTCAATTTCTTTTGCTAAGAAGACCCTTTCGCATCATCCTTATTGCTATTCCTTTTCTTATTTTGAGGGGTCATAACCAAGTGAGCACTTTCAGTCTTATCTCTCTGCAGTCTCTCTTCCTCTCGCACACAGTGAGATATAAACTCATTAAGGGACCATTTTTTTCCTTCTGAGTGTTATAACTCACTTTGAATTGCCTAAAGTTTGCAGGAAGAGAGATCAAAACCAAGTGCACAAGCAGGTCATCACCAAACTCTAACTTAAGTGACTTGAGTTTTCATACGAGATTAGACATCTTCATAATATACTCCCTTGAGTTTAGCCAAAAGGCTACTCGTCTCCGCCTTTTCATTCTTGGCAAATAATTGTTCTATTTCTTCAAGGAACTTCATTGCACTTTCACCCTCAGATATAGAGCCCCGAAACGCATCTGGAATAGAGCATTTCATGATCATCAGGCACATTCGGTTAGAGCGTTCCCATTTCTCAGTTTTAGCCTCATCGAGGTTTTCCGTAGTGGAAATGGGTTTCTCCACACGATGTGCCAGATCCAAATCCATACAGCCGAGAATAATTTCTACGAATTCCTTCCAGACCTTACAGTTTGTCCCATTCAGGAATGGTATGTTACTGATTTGAGCAGAAAATTTTGCAGCATTGGTAAAAGAAACTTAATCCACAAAACAAAGAATTAATAACATGTTCAAATCTGAATAAACAAGTCATGTAATATATATAAACACATAAGATATGTTCACATAATAGACCCATCACAAGATACCTAACACAATATCAATTTCTAGTCTTTGGACAGAGAAATCAATTTGTAAGTGATACTCTAAATGTAATGATCAAATATTAACAAATAGTTCTGTCAAACAATAGCCTTTCTTTGGACCGACTACTATTCACATGAAAAAGAAACTTTATAACTGTTACACATTTATCATCATATGTATGTTATTATTTGGCCAAATTGTATCTTCCTTTGGGCCGAACACAATTCACATAAATAATCTCGTACTCATCTGTGTAATTTCAATTAATTTCCACAATAGAGGTTACTTTGGCAACATATTGCATTAATTAATTCAAAATAATTACCAGACAAAAGAAATCCACAATATGGGCCAATTACAAAAAAATATCATTTTGGAATTAAAACCTTCAGATTTGATATCTTTTATGGTTAACAAATCTAATCCCACAATATAACAATATAATTCCAAATCAAAACAATGCAAGTTATTTGAAGAAACAGTGCAAAGAAAGCATTTGGATATAAACATTTGCATAGATGCAATAGCAATATAAGTCACTAAAAGTATGTACACTTCGATTATCATAGAACAAATATAATAATTTCACCATACAAAAAATATTTTGTGCTGCACGAGAATAGTACCTTTAATCCAATTGGACAATTCAAATTTTTCACAAATAAATTTTTCTGCAGAGGAAGCAAAAAAATGCACAACTAAACAAAATAGGTGATTGTTCACAATATAATATCATAGAACAGTACCGTCAATCAGATTGCATAAATTGAAGTTATAAAAATTTTGTAATAATCAACAAAAGTAATATGACAAAAGAATACCAGGCAACACTGTCATTCTGATTTTATCACAAAAGAATCATGATGTGCGTACATGATTCATCAAGAAAAACAAAATGTTTCTTTATATTTATCACAAAGCTATTAAATCTTGCATATTTAATTCCATTTCAATATCTTTCACATGTAATGCATGCCAGTAATGCAACCCATGATAGTAATGCAACATTCAGATTGCAGAAGCATATAATAAAACCAATATTTTATTGAAAAACAATTCAAACGCTAAATATCCAATCTTTATGACATGAGAGCGGAAGCATAAATCCCCAAATTAAAATTATGATTCATAAAAGATTTGGAAAAACACCATGTATGGAGAATCATAAAATTCAGAACCTATGCTCTCATACCACTTGCTGAGAATTCCTTATGATTGGTGAAATACCAATCCCAGGATCTTGAATCTCATGATTTTCGCACACATATATGAAACAAAGGGTGCAGTGTCATACCTGAATCCATGTTCCTGGATGTGCTCCTTTGATCTACGTTTCTGAAAGAGGTTTTGTGGTATAATGGCCATCCTCAACCAAATCTCTGATTCCTAATGTGTTAACTTATAGGGTTTTCATTATCCCATATAGGTTAAACTGATGGGTATCCACCCATTAAGCTCATATATGTTATCAGCTTTTAGAAATCTAATGGGAGCTAGTAATTAGATCACTTATAATGTAACCCCGAAAATAAATAGCTGATATCATTGTATCAAATATATGATGCACACCTTAATTAAAAATTATAAATTTCTTACATATAATGATTCGGATTGAGAAGCTAACCCATGGACATACCTAATGGATTAGCTATTTCTTATTTCCTTATTATATAGTGTTAAATATATGCCCATATACATCATTGCATGTATTGCAGCAGTATGCACTATTATATAGGTTACTCTATAGTTTATGTCATGGTTGTTATGGTAGTTGGGTTTGTGGTTTGTATTTTGCTTTTATACCTTTACTTTATTAGTTGGTTAACTAACTACCAATCTCCATTAGATGTATATATTATGCACTTTGTCATTGTGCAAAATCAATTCAAGATCAATAAAAAAACTAGATGCCTTCTTTCTCTTGGCTCTCTCAATTTCTTTCTTTCTTTTCTTTGTTAGATTCTTAAGATATTATCAGAGCAACTCAAATTGAGAGCTCTGATGTGCATTCATATTCCTATGTTTATCCAGCAAGATAGACCTGAAGTCCTTTCATGTTTCTTCTGTTCATTCTCACCATGTAATACCCAACAAGTCAAGACTAGGAATGCAATCTAGTTTACTAATTTATTCCCAGCAAGATTACCACTTTCCTGACAACTTGCAGTGGATTCCTCTGCCAAATCTTAAACCTCTCCAATGATGCATATAGCCAAGGGATTCTAGATTATCTCCTATGGTTTGTTCAACTCAAGGCTTTACATCACGGTGCATAAAACACTAAGAGTACATGTACTCAACTCTGTGTATCAGATGATCTACAACAAAGAATTATCTTCAGAGATAATTTCTAGTTGCAATAGTTAACTAAGTCTTTAAGACTTGGTCTAAGAAGGTGCATCGGTTTGCACATGAAGATCTTGACTTTAACAGTGAAGGCTCAATAAACCATTCTATATTTCTCTCATAATTCTTTTCTTATTATTCTTGAGCAAAAGTTGTTCATATTTCATCAAATTCTTCTTGACATTCTTAAGGAAAATATTGTCCAAATTTCATCTCATTCTTTAGCCAAGAAACCAAGATGGTATTCTTGAGTATCATTATTCTTGATTGAACAAGTAGTTTCATATTTCATCAAATCTAGAATTTTCTAATTCAATGGCCAAGAAACCAATATGGTATTCATGAGCAATAATATCATTTGATTTTCTTTCTATTGTATTGATTCTTGATCAAAAATATTATCTCTTTCAGTTTCACTAAATTTCTTCTATTCAATAATATTTTTTTGGTTGTCATTCTATTCTATTCAACAATAGCATTGAGAGCCAATATTTCCTCAAAATAGGCATGCTGGTTCTATTGTAGAAATTTACAAAATTGTGGAGGATAAAGTTTATCAATTTTTGGCTTTTAAAGTTCCAATGAGTTTTACTGAACTGGAAAGTTTGTTCATGGCATTCATAATGTTCTTCAAGTGTATGCAAACAGTGTTGTAAGCAATTTGGCAAGCCATCTGCAAAAATATATGCATCAAGTTTTCAAATGGTTTATTTCCACGATTGACAGATGGTCTTAAGTTGAAGAGGGTGCTATGATATATGGGAGTCTAGGATTGTGGTTGACAGTTCTCTATTCAATCATCTTTTATTCAAGCTGGGAGTTCTCAAGGACTCTTCAGGTTGAAGGGTGTGTTAAATATATGCCCATATATACTGTTGCATGTATTATAGCAATATGCACTACTGTATAGGTTATTGTATAGTTTGTGTCATGGTTATTATGGTAGTTGGGTTTGTGGTTTGTATTTTAATTTTACCCTTACTTCATTAGTTGGTTAACTAACTACCAGTCTCCATTAGATATATATATTCTGCACTTTGTCATTATCAATAACAAAAATTATATGTCTTCTTTTTCTTGGCTCTCTCAATTTCTTTCTTTTCTTGGATTCTTAAAATATAGTTTTCCAATTCCTTGTAAATTCTATGTAGCTTTCGAACATTTCTAATAAAATTTCTTTTGCCGAAAAAAACATATATTGGTCTAGTGGTGTAAGGTCCTACTAGATCTCCAAGATGACTAAAATGTCAAGTGTTTGATTCTTGGGAGCACACTTGTTGGGAGGGGCAATCATGCACTCTGAAAGGAATTAATTTCTTACCCAAAAGGTTGAGCGTGAATATCTTCTGTCCCAAAAAGTGTATCACTCAATGTGTCCACTACACCAGATATCGTAATAAATGTCGGTCATTCGACAACGCAATTTTGAACGACGCTGTTGAAAATGAGGCGGAAGAACATCAACATCGCATAATAAAACAATCGCTGTCAATTTGTGTAACTTCAATAGTGCATTCTCGACAAAACGATGTTGAACATCAGTAACATTAGCGCTAGCTTTAGTGATTTATGTTTAACAGCGCATTTGCAACAACGCATAATTAAGGAAGCGTTGTTGAAGATGACATAGTAACTGTGTTTGCTTTATTATGCGTTGTTGATTTCTTGTGACTTTTTAAACATCCGAGATATTAATGGTGACAGTTATATGCGTCTCTTCGTTTGTTAAATATTAATAGTTGAGTGGTTATGCATTTCTTGGTTGTTGAAATATTAATGGTATTGTGGTTCACTCATCTATAATATATTGTGGTTCACTCAATGTTCTATTTCATAAGAGTATGTGTTTCTATAAGAGTATGTTCATGAAGTTAAGAGGAAGAAAACATAAAGTAGTAAAAAAAAAAGAGCAATACTACAGAGAGTGAAAAAGAGAAAAAGGACCCAAATTTGTATAGAGAATTCGAGGAAAACATTGTGTTTCTGTTTCAGAATCATGTCAAAGAGGTTTTTAACAACTTTTGATTTTGCAAAAGGACCCAGATTTCAGAAGGAAGGTGACTGTCATACAAGATTTGTGTGAGAGAAAGATTTAGTTCATTGATCTCTTTTATTTAATTGATTGATCTCTTTCAATTGAAAGGAAATAAAAGGAAAAGGATCAATGAATTATTTTTCTGCATCTGCAATTCATTAAGTTCATGATTTCCTTCATGGCAAAAGGACCCAGATTTTAAAAGGAAATCAATGAACTATTATACAAGATTTATGTAGAGGAGTCGAAGAAAAAAAGGACCCAGATTAATTTATAAAGTATTGAGTTTAACTCATTTAGATCTTTCATTTTTCAAAACGGTCCGAGATTTCAAATGGGAAGTGACTGTTATACAAGATTTGTGTGAGATGAAGTTTTGTATAGAGGAGTCGAGGAAAAAATTATTACCTTCATGGAAATCATTTTCATTGTATTCTTGATCTCCCAATTCATTTAGTTCATTATATTCGCATGTACCAAATCATTTAGTTCATTATAATGTATTTTGACTCTCTAAATGAATAATAAAACAATTATTTTGGATGTTAATTTCTATTTTTTTTGTTAATTATTTGGATAATTATTTTATTTAATACTTTGGTTGTTCATTATTAATAAATTAAACACAATAAACAAATTAACAATAATTAATAGATACAAAAACAAATTAACAAAATGTAATGTTTAATATTTTTCCAGTTTCGTATTAGTAAACACAATTATATAGTAATCTACTTCATGACAACTTCATCTGAAATAACTTTAATTCATGTTGTATAAATGTTTTTCAGTTATGTAAAATGTTAATTTAACAGCACATAACTACGATCACGCTGTTAAATTGGAAAATAAATTCAGTTTAACAACACATATTTAATATAGCGTTGTTGAAGATGTGTTAATGAAAATAAATAGTATACAGTTGGAAATACAACAACAACACAAACCTTAATATGCACTGTTGAAGATGTCAATACAACAACACTACTTTAACATGCGTGTTGAAGATGTGTTAATGAAAATAAGTAGTAAACAGCTGAATACACAACAACAGCGTAATTCTTAACATGCATTGTTGAAGATGTCAATACAATAGCGCTACTTTTAGTATGCAATGTTGAAGATGTCTATTCAACGACGCTACTGTTGATATGCGCTGTTCAATTGGTAATGCAGTTTAAATATCTAAAACATGAATCGTTCCCTCTATGCTCTCAAACTTCATCGAAAAGAAATCTTCATACTCTCAGCAAACCCTCATAAACCTCAAAAAACTTCATCAATGGCCTCCCAAAGTGGCGATCATGGTTCTCACAATGGTGACGAAGCTACACCGACTCCACAAGACAAGCAAATCATTTCTCAAAATCGACCTCCACGTGGAATGACTTCCATGAAGAATGTTATTCGATTAAGAATTAAAGAATGTTCTTCTTCTTCTTATTCACTTCAGCAACATTAGAAAATCTCTATCCTCCATCCCTGTTTAATTTTTGCATCATGGCTAACCAAGCTCCAAATCCTGTTCTTGATCCCACCAATCCCTATTACATGTACCCCAATGAAAACCCGGGAGCCAAATTAGTTTCAGCGCTATTGAATGGACAGAACTATCACGCATGGTCAGGAGCTATGACCATGGCCCTTGAGACAAAGAACAAGTTAGGATTCATTGATGGATCCATAACAAGACCCTCTTAGTGTAAATCCTTGAAGATAATTAGTGACTGTCACTGTCAAACAGTCACTGTCAAATTCAGAACACGTAATCCTTGAAGATGATTGGTGCAGCTGAGCTAAGGGGATGGTTATATGTGCTAAATCGATCCAACAAGAATTATTGTGAACAACATCATGTAAATCTGTATACTAGCTGTGATGATTCTAACATTTGGCACTCTAGACTTGGTCACATATCTCATAAGAAAATGACTATCATGCAATCTGTTTTTCCTTCAATTAAATGTAATAAAATCTTAGAACCTTGTGAGGTATGCCACTTGGCCAAGCATAAAAGATTACCTTATCTTGCTTGCACTTCTAAATCTAATGTTGCTTTTGATTTGATACATATATATATGGGGATCTATCTCTACCCCATCAACCTTCGGTCATAAGTATTTCTTGACCATAGTTGACAACAAAACTAGATTCACGTGGATATACTTTATGAAACATAAGACAGAAGCAAGTTCTTTTGTGAAGGCTTTTGTAATTATGCTCAAAACCACTTTGACAAGAGCATTAAAACCATTACAAGTGACAATGGACAAGATTTTGTCATGAAAGAATTTTATATAGAAAAGGGCATAGAACACCAAACATCATATGTTAAGACATCTCAACAAATGGCATTGTTGAAAGAAAACACCAACACATAATTGGTGTAGCTAGAGCTCTCATATTTCAATCTAATCTTCCTACTTGATTTTGGAACTATGTTGTTTCTCACTCTATTCATCTAATCAATAGACAACCTACTATTTTCTTATCTAATAAATCACATTTTGAAGAATTAAACAACAAGCCGCCTGATATTAATGCTTTAAAGGTTTTTGGTTGTCTTTGCTATGCATCTACTTTAACCTCTAATAGAAGAAAGTTTGATCCTAGATCAAGAAAATGCATATTTCTTGGTCACCCTCATGGCACAAAAGGATACTCTCTTATGGATTGCAACACAAATGAAATATTTGTATCTAGAAACACTGCATTTTTGAGCATATCTTTCCTTTTTTTGTCAATGCATCTATCAATAGAAATACTCATGACCAGATCCAACCTATCCTACCTACCAACCACATGAACATATTTGATTACCCCATACATCATACCATAACCCCTGCGACTAACATCACTCAATCTCCTCCTGTCACTGAACACCCCTTCCTACACTATCAACCTCAACCAACACTACTCCAACTAGACATTCTCAAAGAACTAGAAATCCCCCAACCTATCTAAAGGACTATCATCGGACCCTCCTTCACAAAACCAACCCACCCAAACCATCATACAAGGATACTCTGACTCAGATTGGGCCACATGCTTGGACACTAGAAAATCGATAACTGGATGGTGCTTCTTCATTGGATCAGCTCTCGTTTCCTAGAAAAGAAAAAAGCAGAACACGGTTTCAGATCATCCTCAGAAGCTGAATATAGAGCTCTTTCCATGGCTTCTTGTGCGGCTCTATGGCTTCTTTTCTTATTCAGAGATTTGGACATCGATGATAACAAACAAGTCAGCATTTTCTGTGACAACAATTCGACCATTCACATAGCAGAAAACCCAGTTTTTCACGAAAGAACCCAACACATAGACATAGATTGTCATGTGGTTCATGAAGTACTGGAAAATCACATCATTCACCTTCTACATATCCACACTTCCCTTCAACTCACTGATATCTTCACAAAATCTCTATCTCCATCTCATTTTCGTAATGTTCTATACAAACTTAGCATCATGGACATTCACATGCCAAGTTTGAGGGGGTGTGTTGAAACTGACAATGATTCTGAGAGCCCAAACCAAGGCCCAAAGGATTTGCAAGCACCCTTCACTCACAACTGACCCTTTCCTCTTTTGGTAATTTTTCATATTTCTGTTTTTACCGTTATTAGATAGTTTCCATATTTAGTATTTTTTTCTGTTTTATTGTTAGAAGCTTCAATAAAATAATCATTTCTATCAATTTGGTCATCATACAAGAAATCAAAGTTTAATTCTTGTTTTTTGGTTTTGTTCTTGTTGCTTAGTGAAGCCAAGATTTTCTTTTCTTTCAGCCATGAAAACCATGTCTTTACACTAACATTCAAGAAATGGAATGATATAGGGAATACCATGAAGGAGCTTATTTGGAATGAAATAACAGTAAGTTTATTTTTCAGTTTTTGTATTTTCATGCAATGTACGTATATGTGTTATGTTTTCATGCAATGTACGTATATGTGTTACATTTTCATACAATGTACATATATGCATGTGTTTTCATGCAATATATAATGTATGTGTTTTTATTTTAGTCAAATTTTGATGTTGGTGAGGAGCATAAGGATTATATCCTTAAAACAGCTGGCAAGGCTCTCCGACAATTTCGAACTGATTCCGGAAAATATGCAAATATTGTTGATGAAGAGGATTAGAAGACTTTTGTCACCCTACGCACACAAGACGAGTCTTTCTTGGTAAAATCGTATTCTTTGTATTGACTTTTTTTTATATATGATTTTGTATATGATTGTTGATATTAATGTTATTTATTGTTTCAGAAATTAAGTAATGAAAACCGCAAGAGGGCATCCAAGCCTTTATATCCATACTGAGCTTCTCGAGTGGGGTGTAGAGGAATCGAGGAAAAAATTGTAAGTATTGTTAATTTGTAAGTACATTATTGGTTATGTTTTGTATGTATGTATATCTGATTATATCATTATTGGTTATGTTTTCTTAGTTGGAGAAAAAAAGCGATACACCTATGACTCCACATGGAGTAGAACTCGATGTTCTATGGGTGGTTTCCCGTAAGAATAAGGATGATGTCATCGACAATGAGAAAGTTCAAGGAGCGACAAGACGTGTTGTAAGTGCTCATTTTTTAATTATACTTAATTTTAATACTTTATTTATCAAAATGTGATTAATTAACATTATGTTTTTTCTTGATTTGTCAGGTTGCCCTAAAAGAAAAGGAGGCAAACTCGTATAGTCGCATAATACTTGACAAGGCACTAGGACTGCCTATTTACCCTGGCTATATCCGAGGTGCAGGATTTTGGGTTGGTCAGCGAACATTTGTACCCCATCCAAAGCGTGCAACCAAAGTCCAAATGAGACAGGTTCAAAATCAACTAGATGGTCTCATGCAACTGTGCAACGAATTTGAGCAATCAATGAAGGCGAAGGAAGCTGAGTGGCAATGACTAGCTAGTAATGTTGGCATTGTTCCTTCAACCGTCAATGAGAGTTGCACACCTGCACCTTACAACATCCCCATTATGATTCTCATTCCTGAGGTAATTTAGTTAACTTATTTTAATTTAGTCGTTAATTAATTATATGTTTTAACTTACGTACAGGGAATCAGTTCTTGCAAACTTTTCCTCGATACCCCAACTAGCCGAGTAATGGGTGTTGGGAAAGTGCACAAGTCGGTCAATGATATGCTTCATAATGCACGTATCACACGCCATCATGAGAAGGTCTCGACTGTCATTGCAATCGATGATAATGTGTTGCTGCCAATTCCTCTTGAAGAGACTATCTTCACAGTTGGAGGGGCTATAGGCACTTTTGTGGCTTGTCCAGTAGACCTTGTTCAAGTAATTCCTTCTAAGGTATGATTTTTCACCTTATGCTCACTCATATTATATATATATATATATATATATATACATACATATATATTGATCTATAATTGATATGTTTTTTATTAAATATTTTAGGAAAATGTATATTCCACCCCTAGTAGACTACCAACTACTATTGGGGATGTGAGCTCCAAGAAGACTACCAACTACTGTACTAAGTTGTTGGAGCATGTACAGAAGTTGGGAGATTCTATGATAATTATATCAATTCCCATGGAAGTCTTCGGGGATGACAATGATGAATACATTGACATCAGTGAAGTCAATGATGTATATAAAGGTGATTGTATAGGTGCAACTACTGTATGTATATATATGAGGTAAATTATGTTTTCTTAACTTCTCAGTTTTGCATGACGGTGTGTTATAATTAACTAACATTTGTGTTATATTAGGTACTTGTATGAAAATTTTGTTAAGGTAAATAAGGAAAATGTGATGTTCATATCCCCACACCTTAGCGCTTTGGTGTCGGGTGACAAAAATGAGATTGGAGAAAAAACATAATGAATTATAGATAATTTCCTCCATCATAAAGAAAACGCAAATTTATTTCTTGCATATTTTAATACCGGATGAGTATTTTTTAATTGTCTTTTATATTTCTTTCTTTAGTATGTTTGTTGTGTTTAACATTTCCTAACCATGTACATATGTTTTGTTAGGCATCATTGGATTTTGGTTGCCATCAATCGGGTCAATGAAGAAATATATTACTTTGACTCATTGGCACATTGTGATATGAACAACTACCCCGCTATGAAAGAGATGTTTTCTAGGTAAGTGGACTACTCATTTAAACTTTCAGTTACACTTTCATTTTTTGTTTAGTAATTAAGTACATTTTCTATTGTTTAGTGCGGTGAGAGTTTACAGAAGCTATAATCGTGCAAGAAACAAGATTGCAAGCCCCAAAATCAGGTGGACTCGTATAAAGGTATTGGCACAAATCATCTCAAACAATTATATGTGTAATGACCAACTAATGTTATACTTATATGTTTACTTCATTTTAATTGTAGACCCCTTGCCAAACAAACGAGGTAGATTGCGGATATTACGTGTTGAAATTCATGAAGGAGATCATTCAGCAATGACTAACTAATGCAATCAAGATTTATGACAAATCATATACATATGACAAAGTCAACTAGGTTAGAGAACAATGGTCAAACTTCTTACTTATTTCTGTTGACAAATCATAGCTAAATGTATAGTAGATTAGTTTTGCACATATTGTAGCTTAGGGAATTCAATGTAATGTATATGATTTGGTCTATGTAATTAATGTAATTCAATTAATGAAGCACACATTATAGCTTAGGGAATTCAATTCAATGTAAACGTTACAATGTAATTAATGTTCAATATATAAATTCAGTTGTGTTCATATATTCATTTTGTTGTTATGTTCTGTTTCTGTATGCATTCAGGTTTTTTTCTATTGTGTGTGTAATTGTAGAATTAGGAATAATGGTCTTCGACAATGCTTTTTTTATTGCGATGTCGTTATAACCATACAACAACGTTTTTTTAACAATACGATGTTGATTACATTGCATTCAACCTTGCATTCACCAAACATCATTGTTGATAACGTTGCATTCACCAAAAAGCATTATTGAATACTTATCTCAAATTTATTCTATTTTACCTATACAACAGTGCATTCGGTAAGAAGCACTGTCGATATTATCAACAAAATTATTTCCTCTACACTTAAACGCTTAACACAATGCTTAATCGATTAATTGTTTGAATGTTATTTATTTCCATTATTAATTGTTCTATTTATTTAATTAATTATCATTAATAAAATGTCATAATGTAATTACTAATTTGAATTTCATTAAAAAATGAATTAGTAAAAGAGTTATTATATCTTCCACATCGTTTCCTTGAGATTGTGTTGGTGAACACTTATCTTCTATATAATTGAATGAGGAGTTCTTCCATAGCATTTCCTTAAGGTTGCACTATTGATTATGTATCATTGACAACACCATCTTCATTATGCGATGTTGATTTTGTATCATTGACATCACCATCTTCACTATGTGTTGTTGAAGATACTATCAGGCCCTACAAAATTAAAATGTTCCCCCATTCTCACACATTCATCAGCAATCCCAACACTCATTTACTCAGCAGCGAAACGCATTTACTCTCAAAATCGACATCGAAACCTCAAAATCATTCACTCATTCAACACCGAAAATCATTCAACGCCGATTTTGAAAATTCTTCACTCGTTTAACCTCAAAATCATCATTCACGCATTCAACACCAAATTGAAAGTGAGTTTTTCATATAGTTATTTGTCTTTTTAATTACATTATATTTAGCTTGTATTGAGTTATAAATATTTTCCTTATAAATGAGTGAAAGTGATTTCAGCCATTTAGCTTGTATTGAGTTGGGGTTTCTGAGTTCCGACTCATTTAGCTTACATTTTGAGTAGGGTCCCCCATTTTTAATTACATAATAATGCATTTCCTCTGCTTGGTGAGCTTAACTCCAAGCTTTTGGGGATTTATGCTCATTATATTTTTTATTAATAGAAAATGGATCAAAAATGGATGAGTGTCAATCGATTGACGAATGAGTAAGAAGAAGGAGTGAAATCATTTGTATGGCATTTTCCCATCGAAGCAAGATTCAAGCGTATGTTTAGCAATATCAAATATGCAATGAAGTTGACATGGCATGATGAAGAAAGGATTAAAGATGCCAAGCTTCTGCATCCTGCAGATTATGTCTCATGATTGTCATATACTTATGGAGCATATCTTGCCTATTGGAATACGGTCAATTCTGCCTAAAAAAGTTCGAGGAACCATAACTAGGTTATGCTTCTTCTTCAGAGGCAATTTGTAGCAAAGTGATTGACCCTGAGAAATTACCTGCATTGCAAAGACAAATTATTTTGACTTTGTGTGAGCTTGAAATGTATTTCTCACCTTCTTTTTTGACATAATGGTTCATCTAAGGATTCATCTTGTTCGAGAAACGCAACTATGTGGCCCTTCCTATATGAGATGGATGTACTCCTTTGAGCGTTATATGAAGACATTAAAAGGGTATGTGAAGAACCGATCAAGACCAGAGAGTTGTATTGTCGAGCGATATGTTGTTAAAGAAGCTCTTGATTTTTGTACCAGATACCTTACCGATGGTGATTTCATGGGCATTCCAAAGCCTCGATATGCAAAAAAAAACATTCGGTGAAGGTATTACTGAGAATGAAATATTGACTATAACAAGAACCGAATTGGAGCAAGCGCACTTATATGTTTTACATAAGGAGATGCTAAGGAAGTGTTACCCAAGTAAGAATGAAAATTGGATTTCCAAAGAGCATAATCGGTGTTTCATAAAGTGGCTAAAAAATCACATTGATGAGGAGTTAAATATAAATGCACATTCAGTTTTCAAAAGATTGAAATGCTTAGTCAATGGTTCAAGCCTTCATGTCTTATCCTACACTGCTTACTTGATTAATGGGATCACATTTTATACGAAAAAATAAGATGATCAAAGTAAAATGCAAAATAGTGGTGTGGACTCTTGTTGCTCGAACTTTACACATGTCAATGCAAAAGATAGAAACTCAATATATACGAAAATGTCATACTTTGGAGTGATTGAACGCATATGGGAATTGGATTACACAATGTTTCGATTTTCGATTTTTTATTGTATGTGGGTTGATAATAACAATGACTTCTAAGTTGATGAGTTAGGGTTCATGCAAGTGGATCTTAATAGGTCAGGATATAAAGATGAGTCATTTATTCTAGCATCACAAACTCAACAAATATTTTATGTTAGTGACCCAGCTGATATGAAATGGTTCATTGTTCTTTTAACTAACAAAATAATCGTCAATAATATTGATGACCAAGAATATAAAGATATTGATGAAGATGATCGTTTTTTGGGACATATCAATCGCGTGAGAGTGAACCAACTACGGATGATGATTTATATACAAGAGATGATCAAAATGAAGGGCATTGGGTAAATCAGTATGCTCCTCCAAATAAGGATGACCTTACAAGACAAAAACAATCAAAGAAAAGGAAAAAGTAGATGCAAGTATTCTTTGTATAATTATAGCTTAATTTTGATTGTTGGAATTTATATAATATTGTTTAATTTCTTTGTAATTTGTGTAATTTTTTATTTGTAATTATGTACTCTGTCAAAACATAATTGACATGATATTCATTGTTTGTATTTTGTATTGTATTGGTGTTTAATAAAACAAACTTATGGCCTGTATTAATGTGTCTATGTTGTTCAGAATGTATAAATGTATGTGTTGTTGAAAATGTTTGTTCTGCTAATAAATGTATATGCAGGTATTAATTTATATAAATTAACAACGAATTCTAGGGGAAACCCTGACATGCGTTGTTGTAAAGGATAACTACAACAATGCTTTTTATAGAAAGTCATGTTGTACATTATTAATACAATTGCGCTATGTGTATGATGCGTTGTTGTATCAATATGCTATTTGAGAAAATTTAAGAATAATACAACAATATTTTTTTTTATTGCGTTGTTAAATATATGAACTTCAATAGTGCAGCAACAAACACTATTAATAAGACCTATAAAATGTGTTGTTTATGTAAGAATATATGACAGCGCTTTGTGGATGATGCGTTGTTGTATTGATCACTGTACAACGTTTTTGTGTGTTGCGTTGTGATATATAATCAATACAATAGCATTTGTGAAGCGCTGTTAATGATGACCATATACTACTGTGATAAAAAAGAAAGCACCTGAAAGCGCTATTATACGTCTAAAATAAGCGCGGTTGAACGACAACTCTGGCATAGTAGTCACTCTTTGTGATTAGTCAGAAAAGTACTTAATTATTAAGTTTTTTATTTAAATATATTTTTTCAGTCAATCACAAGCAGTGATCCATAGAGTGACATACTTTTGTGGGACAATAAATGTAATCCTAAAGGGTGAGGGGATACCTTTAGTGGTACAAAAAAATTAAACAATAATGTTAGGTGCTTAATTTTGTAACCATATCCTATAGTGGTCTACAAGAGTCACTAACTTCAAATATGTAAGGCTAATTGCACAAGAGATGGAGGTTATTAAAAATAAGTACAGCCTAAAAAACTTTGATCTCAAAAAGTATAACCGGAGCCAAAGAGACTTCATCCAAAAATGTTACTTGTAAACTAGTTTTAGTTATTAGTTATATGGTCTAATTGTTGTTTGTTTATTGGTAATTTATTGCTTGCTAATTATAAATATTATATTTTGATCGAGTTGCTTCTATCTAATAGTAAAATGCTTTTTTTTATTTGTCATTACACATACTTTGGTTAAAAGATTATTAACATATAAGCTCATGTACTTAATTATAATCATGTGTGCTTTACTCCCTGACATGTAGAAAGTAAAATAGACAAATACAAGCAAGCAAATGACACAGTCTAAGTTTGATAATTTATCATTTGAAGTGTGCACCCTCCAGCAAGCAAGCATTAAGAATGGAAATATAATCTACCAGAAGAAAACATAAGTAATAAGAGTTTAATATGTGTGCATTGCCAGTAAAGTTTTTTATACCGACAATACATCATTTACCGATTACTTTTTTTTTTGCAGTCAACGATGACTAACATATGAATGGCAGATGATATGTTAATAATATAAAAAGCAATTACATTATGAATGTTTATATATTAAATCCAACTAATAATAGGAATTTAGAGTGCTTCTACCCAATAACATAGGCTTAGATGTGTTTCCCCCCTGAAAATGTATCAAATTTTAGGTTTAATTAGTTCCTAAAATTATTTTTGTTTTGATCATATATATTCTAAAATTTTGATTTTAGTTCATAGTAATGATGTGATTAAGTCACTGAATAATGATACTGTTTCTTTGACACAAAATGGGATAGATAATATTCATTCCTTTGACCGGTGATCTAACTCTGCATTTCTGCCTAGTATGCACCATTTTTCTTTTTCATGTTGACCTTGTTGAAGTTCATCGCTCTCTGAGACAAACTAGTAGAAAACGATATAGTTTCAAAGAGAGAGTAATGATGTGGGCTGGTTACAAAGTTGCTAATTAATTAAGTGGAATTTTGGTGTTACTGGAAATGGAGAAAGAAGTAAGCACTATATAGTAAGCACTTTGGGTGTTACAAGTTATGATACTCTATTAGATACTATATCATGAGTAATGTTTGATGTTATTATACTCATAGATATCATGTCAGTCAAGCATGATTTCAGAATCTTACTCAATTTGATGGTTTATGTGGCATATCATGGTGGAAAAAATGAATTAAAATAACTGATTTGATTAAATAAAATGTCCAACAACAAACAAATCACTAACATAAACGTTGCTTTCAAAAGCATTTTGGTGTAACAATCTTGAAATGAGAATATAACATTAGAGAAAAGAAGAACATGCATCAAACAAGCCTTATTTTCACTGGATCATATTATATGAAGTGAATGATACGACTTAAGCACATGAGCAGAGCTCAACCCAAAATATTAGTCTATTGGGAAGCCTCACGACTTAAGTACCACATTGAGTTTGTTATTGTATTCAATGTGAGTCTCCTAACATTGTCATTAGGGGTGGCAATATGGGTTTGGTCCGACGGGCCAGCCCGTTCGGATAGCTATTTTTAGCAGGCCGGACTGAGGATTTTAGCCAAAAAACTCATATTCAGCTCGATTTAGTAGCCCGTTTTTTAGACGGACCAAGGAGGGTCGGACCACTATTAAAAAAGCACAAATTCTCTTTATTGACAAAAACATCAATAGAGTCCCCTTTCTTCGCCAAAATCACTCGCTCCACTCTAGGGTTTCTCTCTCTCCACAAGCTCTGTTATCACTTCTCTCTTTATTGACAAATTTTCTATTGTAAGTCCTCTTTCTCTTTGACTCTTTCTCTTTATTTTATCTTCTGCTATTAGCTACTGACTTATGATTTTTGCCTTTGTGTATGCGGAAAGGAGGGAACTTATGATTTAGCTATTGACTTATGATTTAGCTACTGACTTATCATCTGCATTACTCCCGTGCTTTATTTTTAGACTAATAGTGATTAAGAAAGAACCCTCCTTTCAATCATTATTGAAACATTCTGTCTTTTCTGTTTTGGATAGAATTTTTTTGGCTTTAGGGTGGGCTTTGATCATGATATTGCTTTTCTTCTTTAGACATGCCTTGACTATATTTGTGGAAGTGGAAATGTGAAATCACTCTAAGATACTATGACCTCA
>NW_017726412.1:0-18394 GCF_001865875.1 Lupinus angustifolius | reverse complement strand
TCGGTAGAAGAGTGGAAAAGAGCAAAAAAAAATCCATGTTGTTTTGTTGCATTTCTATCGTACCACAAACTTGATTTCTGGTACATCTTATCCTACTTCCAACTTGTATTTTATGCAAGTTTGGAAAATTCAATGTGTACTCCTTGATACTTTAAGAGATGAAGATGAAGTTTTGAGGAGCATGGCTAATAGGATGGTTAAGAAGTTTGAGAAATATTGGGATGATTACAGTGTTGTACTTGCAATGGGAGCAATTCTTGACCCAAGAGTGAAGTTGGAGACATTGAATTATTGTTTTGAAAGGGTTGATGATTCTACTTTTGAAACAAAGTTGCAGCTAGTTAAGAGAAAGTTGTACATGCTATTTGAACAATATCGTAATACAAGTGCTCCTACTTCTATGCAAACTCTGACTTCTGATGCTCCTCAAATTTGCCACCCCTATTTGTCATCCCTTTAAAGACTAACGTCTACGACGACTTTCACTCTATTGACTCTAATCTGATGGTAGTCCTTTCTCTTTTGGTGAATTCACTTACTTATAATGTTACCTTAATACAACCTATATGTAGCATTTTCCGTGACACGACTATTAATGAAAGACACTAATTTTTTGGACTTAACACATGAAAATAGTTCAATCCAAAAGACTAATATATTAAGGGAGAGTCTCATGACTTAAAAATAGCACGAGTTTGATATTCTACTCAATAAATTAATGTGGAACTCTAAACATTGGGTGCATTACTGAATAAAAATAATTAATTACAACACTAGAGAAAAGAAAAGTAGAAGAATTTCATGTTTATGCTCTATGGATGATATCTTAGTGTGTTGATTTTTGGACTATTATTGTAATATTAAGGTATTCACTCATTTTTTGGTAAGGAACTAATCTCTTTCGGGATTCATAATTACTCCTCCTAACAAATGTTACTTCTAAAAATCGAACACTCGACCTTGTGGATCTAGTGAGACATTACCCTACTGGATCAATGCCTTGTTGATACTTTTGGACCATTAAATCTAATGAATGATATATTTAGATTTATGTTGGAGAATTGTTGGAGGCAACAAATGCACTAGTGGATCCATACTCCATTTTAAAGTGAACGTGTCCCTTGAAATCCTTCTATAACAATATATTTTGAGATTAGGATGATTAATTTGTGGCAATTATGGTTGCTTGTGGCGCCATGGAAATCAATGATATTTAAAAATTACTACTATGGTACTCTATAAAAATGCATAGTTTACCATTTGTTTCTACACAGGAAAGCATGGATTGAACAGCAAATTTAGGAGATTAGAATATCCCAAAGAAATGTATTGAAAAGATGGGGAAGCGAATAAAAGAATAGGATATGGATTTGACTGTTAAAGGAAGATGACAAAGTCGTTCATGTCATGTTTACATCGCAATGCACGATCCAACCCCAAGTTCCAATCCAAACTATATGTTAAAAAAAATACACAAAACAGAACTACCTGGTCAAATAACGACATTAGATCAACCTCGTTGACATGATCGTTAAAGTGACTTAAAAATCAAGCGTGATGTGCATGTATATCTTACTGTGAAAATTATGTAAATACAAGATAATATGTATAAATGTGTATGTCCTATTTAAGAAATTATATTTAAATATATTAAAACGCTAGATTTTTATTAAATTTTTTGTATTGAAGTATCATTTGTTCTCTTAAACTTTATCTTTTCAATAATATTTTCTTTTATTGCCAATCAAAAAAATTGTTATCTATTTCATTGGAGGATAATGGATTTCTTAAGGAGATAAGTGTATCATATTCACCTGTAATAGAGGGACAAGTCAAGCTTTTTATATATCTGGTGTAACTTTAGGATACTTGAAAGGTAACGGTTCTGTGACAGAAAACAGCCTCACATATCATGAAGTAAAGGCAAGGGGAGAGGGTGAGTTACGTCAAATCATATACCAAAGAAGCCGTTAACCCTTTCATAACTACCCTACCTAACTAAGTAGTTTTGATCTTCACTTCTTGTGTTAGTTAATTATATAACATATCAGATAACAAAAGAAGTCGACGGCAAACATGTCTGTTGCTGCCACCACCTACTCCGCCGTGGGGTACTCTCTTTTTTCAGGATCCCAGCGGCGGAGTACACCACGGTTGAAGATGTCACTCCGATCAGACTCATTCTCTGTGGAGCCGATCACAGTATTGACTAAACTGAAACACGAGTGTGCCACTCCTCTACCTCTTCTTCAGAAAGTGGCTGATGCCATGTGTGCTCAAATGCGAGCTGGTCTAGCCGCTGATGGTGGACCTGGACTTCCAATGTTACCTACCTATGTTCACGACCTTCCTACTGGGTATACCTTCTATCTTCCTTCCCTTATTTCACTTCACAATTTCACATTCCACATTAAATGGGAAAAGAATTCTCTGTTCTACGATATACAAATTATGGATTTTATTTGTATATTCAAGGATAAAAGTAGTGATGATAATAAAAACCGAACCTGTAGTTACTCGTCCGAACCCAACATGAATTTAATGGAGAAAACCTGATGTAATTAGGTTCGGGTTTGAATTTTAACCAAGTTCAACGTTTGGATTTGATACAGTTGATACTTTACCTCGAACTCACTCTGATTTTGCCCCAAACCTTATTAATATATGTAAAATTATAAAATCATAGATAAATACCTATATAAAACCTAAATACATATATAGAAATTTCACATATATTTATAGAACCTAGAAATACATGTCGGGCAAGTTCTCACCAGGTTCGGGTTACGCGAAACTTGACAAGTTCAAACATGATATCATTATTTTTAATCCCACTTAATTTGAGTTTGGGTTCAGATTCGAGTTTTAGATTTCAGGTTCAAGGTTGTGTAAGCACAAACCCAACTCCGTTATATTTCTTTGCCATTATGAGGTAAAAGTGTGATTACAATACATAAAGAGTAAAAATGACACATCATACTATTTTATCCTTTGTTTTTCTATGCTCTCTAGTAATAGAGAAGACTCTAATAGTTAAATGTTACGTCGAATAAATTAAATAGATTAGAATTGTCTCATATCTAATACATGATTATATGGTTAGCAATACTTCCAATTTTGTATGTTTCATCATTTTTTACATTATTATTATTACACATAATTGTTTTATATGGAAATTGGTACCTGATATTTAGGCTACGGGAACATGTAACTATGGTGTAATAATAGTTAATATAAATTATTTTCTTACAAATTCAGTTATTCTTACATGGTTTATTCTAATAAATTCTTTGATATGTATGATTCAAAATAATAAATAACAAATATTTGAATCTAACAAGTTGTGTGATAGCAAAATTACCTCTTTGAACATACATTTGACAACGTTATAATAATTCAATTTGAGTGTAAAAAATGATGTGGTAATCTGTGGTTAGTTAAGAATTTATTGTGTTCCAATGCTGTGTTATGCTTAATGTATTGTTGATGATATTTAATTGAGTTGTATGGTTGGGTCTGTAACTAAAAGGAAGGAGAAAGGGTTGTTTTATGCATTGGATCTTGGTGGAACAAACTTCCGTGTGCTGAGAGTGCAGTTGGGTGGAAAAGATGAGCGTGTGATTGCCACTGAGTTTGAACAAGTATCCATACCTCAAGGCCTCATGTTTGGTACATCCAATGTATGGTCTTTTTTTCTCTTTTCTTTTCTTCCGGAATGTCTCCTACATCCGTTTACTAGTTACATTTTAAAAGTAAATGAAAGAATAAGGAAGATCTTAGAACCACAAAATACATTTGCCATATAGCTCTCAAGTTTTTTTTTCCTTCTATTTCTCCTTCAAAATCGAAGTAGTAAACGAACCATGTGTATATTGAGATTTTTATGTGTTTATTATAATTCATTTTAAATTATTTTTCTTTGTTTAATTTCTCAAAATACCCTTTACTAAATAATACATAGTTTAGTAGAATGCATTCACAAATTAATAAACAATACTTTAAAAGATAATAATAGTTTTTCCTGAATTTAGTTTAGTAATTTATTTTACTATTATCTGAATCAAGTTCCTGTCTATTGCAGGAACTTTTTGACTTCATTGCTTTAAGGCTAGCAAAATTTGCTGCGAAGGAGCATGGAAGATTTCATTTTTTGCCAGGAAGAAAGAGAGAAATTGGGTTCACGTTTTCATTTCCTGTTAATCAGACATCTATTGACTCTGGCATATTAATCAAGTGGACCAAGGGTTTTGCAGTATCTGGAACCGTATGTATTTTTTTCTAGTGCTCAATATTTGTAATTTAGTGCTTCACTGCTTAGCAGAACATGTGTATTATACTTACTATTATTAGGTTAATAATATTTCCATAAGTGTTCCTAATTAGAAACCTTGGTGCAATAATAATGTTGTTTGTCTCGTGAATATTTCCATAAGTGTTCATCACTTATAAGGATAGTGCTGTATACATCTACCTCTCCTGACTCTACTATGTGGAGCTTCATGGACTGATTTATTCTTATAGTGTCCCTAATTAAAGGTTGTATTGTACCACAAGGCCTAACAAGATAATACAGCAGAAAAAGAAATCCTGAATGTCTTACTACTGGGAAGCTATTATTTCAGTCAATGCAAGCAATTGTTAGTTTTTACTTCTGAGGTGTTCAATGAATTGAGTTTATACGCCTCTTATATCATAATCATCATTATTAACTATAATTTTATATTTTCTTCTAGTTAAATAGTAGCAGCAATATATGAATACTACCCATGATGCTGAACTTCAAACTCTTTATACAGACAGGGAAAGATGTGGTTGCTTGTCTGAATGAAGCAATGGAAAGGCAAGGACTTGATATGCGAGTTTCTGCTCTGGTATGTCATTTGGATGTTATATTTTGCACAAGTTTATACCATTCTAATAGTAATATGATTCTAGTGAATGTCCTAATAGGTTAATGATACTGTGGGAACATTAGCGGGAGCAGAATACTATGACAATGATGCCATGGTTGCTGTTATTTTGGGTACCGGAACCAATGCTTGCTATGTTGAGCAGACCAGTGCAATTCCGAAGTTACAAGGCCATGCCTCTTCCTCTGGCGAAATGGTTAGTAAGAGTGGCATACTTTCTGTCATTTTGTGGTATTTTTTTCCCATTACCTATAGTATTTGGTGGGAAACTAATCTTCTAATGTACGATCAAACGTCTAAAAAATGGTGGCCCGAGACTCCTACTTAGTGGAGTCTGGGGATGATAGATATACGTAGCCTTATCCTCACAAGTAAAGAGGCTGTTTCCACACGGAAATGTTTACACAACGAAAAAATACTATTATTCATATCATTTTGAAATGCTGTAGATGTTTTAGTTCATCTTAATCTGAGGAAAAAGCAATGCTTCATGCAGATCATTAGTACAGAGTGGGGAGCATTCTCAAATGGTCTCCCTTTAACTGAGTTTGATAGAGAAATGGATGCTGCTAGCATCAATCCTGGAGAGCAGGCAAGTTTTTGTACCATATATCATCGTTGCAATTTTCTTTGTTCTGATTAAAGTAGCAAGCAAAAAACTCAACCTCTTCATATTCCTAGCAGATTTTTGAAAAGACAATCTCAGGAATGTACCTAGGTGAAATTGCCAGACGAGTGCTACTGAAAATGGCTGAAGTGGATGGATTGTTTGGAAATTCTGCCCCACAAAATCTCTCCAAGCCTTTCATACTCGGGTAACTATTAACTCAGTTAAATCTACAACTCAAATCATATACATTACTAGATATGCTAAGAATTGAGATTGCTGAATAAAAAATGGGTAATATAACACATGTTCTATCTGTGCAGTTGATCTGTTTCATCATTTTTTTACCCCAATCACCATTACTTTCTTGGTTTGAAAAGAAATTGTTTTTCTAATCATAAATTTTCTTAGCTATACATTATGTTTATTAGCTTATATAAATTTTTCATAAACTGTCCTCTTGGAATTTAATCATAATGAATTATGGTTTTACATAAATTTAATAGGACACCAGATCTATGTGCCATGCAGCAGGACAATTCTGGCGATTTACAAGCTGTTGGATCTCTTCTCTATGATAAAACTGGGGTAAACTTCTTCTCCTAACTATATTCTGATGCAGGAAAGTATTTTGTTCCATAATTAACAAAAATTCATAAAAAAACTTTAGCAGAAGGGGAAAGATGATAGTAATATAAGGGAATATAAGAGCTAGTTGTAAGAATTGTTAATTGGATTTTGAAGAATATGCATAGTCATAATGGGATCAAAATATGAATCTAGAACCTAGTGTTCAAATTTGTACATATCACATATTAGAAATGCAGATGCTATATTGCACCTCTCGTATATAATAAGAGCGATTAGTCGATTACCCAATGCACGAAACTTTCGGGTCCAGGGAAGATAGCTGTATTTAAAAGTTCATGTTATCATGATTATACCCTGCTTCTCTCCAGGTCGAATTCAATTTAAGTGCAAGAAAAACAGTGTTAGAAGTTTGTGACACAATTGTAAAGCGAGGTGGAAGGTTAGCCGGAGCTGGAATTGTGGGGATTTTGCAAAAAATGGAAGAGAACTCCAAAAGTTTCATATCTAAGAAGAGGGTAGTTGTGGCCATTGATGGTGGCTTATATGCAAATTATCCTCAATACAGAGCATACTTACATGATTCAGTGAAGGAGCTACTAGGAACAGAAAAGTCAAATAAAGTGGTAATAGAGCATACAAAAGATGGATCTGGTATAGGGGCAGCACTATTAGCAGCTTCAAATTCCATATACAAACATGACTTCTAGGGGAAAATCTGTGGAGTCCAAGGTTTATTTAATTATTGGAACTCTTTGAGTAAGTATTCAGTTATGATTTAAGAATAAGAAATTGAAGAAATGATCCAACTATCCAAATAAGATTTTCCATTTTTTGGTAAATTTATGGTACAAGTTAAGTTATAGTGCAAATAAATGGATAGAGCATAGTTCTATACAAAACTTATTGCCTATGCCCAGTGTATGTAAAAAAGACCAAATTCCTACTGAAGTAACATTTGGGAAATGTAATAATGTATTTACAGAGATTGAAAAAAATAATACAATATGCGACTTTGAAAATGATATTCTTTAGCTTAAAATCGCTTGAGCAATAAAACTAAAATAAAAATTATATTCAAATAGAGATTATTTGTAGCTTGAAATTTAGTCTTATTTATCACATGCGTTGTAGTTGTGCAATAATTTTTTCCTCAAACTTGAATGGCAGATTTCTATTACATAAAACAACCATAACATCTTCAATTAATTCTCCATTATTATTTTATATGGTAAACACAAACACTTAAACTTTCTGAAATGACAGTGTGTAATTCTCATTTATAAGATATGATTAGTTATTCCCATTACTTTTTTAACTCATCTCCACATTTTTAATTTTCTATTATTTTTCACTTTAAGTCTTCATGAACGAGAGATATAAAATGAGATGGTAATAATGATTTAAATTATATATAACATTGAAATTAAATTTAATAAAACAAATTATTTTGTCAAAATATCTGATTTATTATGAAAGACATTAAATCTAAAACTTAAATATATTCCAAATATCAAATTCAAAATATTGATATATTATATTGTCTAACCAAATTCAAAACATTAATATATTGGAAAAAGCAAATTGAAAATAAAAATGTTTGTCACACAACACCAAATAAAAAATCAACTAAAATGAAAATAAACCAATTTAGAAAAAAAATATTTAAGAAAAATGATCTTATTGTGAAATGAGAAAAAACCATAAAATCACCTAAAAAATTGTGTACTGTATATGACAGCGCTGGAAAAGTAAAGTTGTTAATTTCATTTCATCTCGTGCAGCTTCAGCAACAGTTGACAGATTGGAAATATCACCTCCTTCATTCGCTACCCAATTACCGTATTCAAAATCGATTTCTATTTCATACGAAATGGTATAATTCACTCCATAATAATCTATTTCATTAGTTTTTCTTCCAAATTCTAATTTTTAATTTTCCGTATTGGAAATGGCAGATCCGGTTTATTCTGTTGCAGAATAGGCAAGGGAAAACCCGTTTAGCCAAATACTACGTTCCTCTCGAGGATTCCGAGAAGCACAAGGTCGAATACGAGGTTACCCCCAAATACTACGTTTTTTATTTTTTTTATATTTTTATATTTTTACATATTTGTTAACCTTAACCTAATTCTCTCTAATTTCTCATTTTTTTAGGTTCATCGCCTCGTAGTAAATCGAGACCCCAAACATACAAATTTCGTTGAGGTTTTAACCTTTTCTCCTTAGTTTCTGTGTTAATAGTATTTGATTCGATGAAATATAAATGAATATATTATGGCAGTATTTTTACCCAGACACAACATGATGGAACAGTTATTTTTACCTTTTAATCTTATATCTTGTTCTGTTCATGTGACCAATGTTCGTATTGAACTTAAATGAGGTTCTGGTTGTATTATTGTTTTGTGTATTTTTATTTTTATTTTTTTTATCATGGATTGTTTTTCATTGCTGACATCTTAATCTGTTTGAAAATAGTGCTAGTTTGGTGTTGTATATTTTGCTTATTGTTCTAACCTTTTTAATGTAACATGTCTTGCAGTTTCGTACCCACAAAGTAATATACCGGCGATATGCTGGCTTGTTTTTCTCGCTCTGTGTTGACATCACTGATAATGAGTTGGCATATTTAGAGAGCATCCATTTGTTTGTGGAAATATTGGATCACTTCTTCAGCAATGTGTGTGAACTGGATTTGGTCTTTAACTTCCACAAGGTTTGTTATTTATCATATATTTTTCCTACAATCGTGTTGTACTTGTAGTTGGACATTTGGACCGGTTCTATATATTTTGGTAATGACCAATTCTAAATAATTTTCATGATTGATTAGCATTAGGGGTTAGGATGGGAGTTAATCAGCTGGTTTTAGGGAAAATTCCAGCCGTTCCATTCCAATTGGTTTTATACTATTCTCATGTTATCATTTGATCCAAAATGTGAAGCATATACAATCCAATGAGTTTGGATTGGTTGCTTTTATGTCAATTTTGTTTGAAGTAGTCGTTCATTAAAAAATTCATAATTGAATTTTATCAAAATACAGCAAATATAAGTTCAAAATAATTAGTTGGGTCACTTGGGGGGTGCTTAGTCACGACATTGCCCAAGGGTTAGTCTGATAACAATGGCTGTGAGGGGATACATTGTCAAAGACCAAAAGTTAACCCTTCATGTTGGAAACATATATTATATATATTTGTCTGCATTCATTGTATAGGCTAATTAATTCATATAATTAGGTTAACTGTAATTTTTGTATTTATTACATTAACTCTAACAAGCATCCGCTCTGTACCGGAGACGCAAGGATTTCATCACATGCCTCTGTTTTTCGCTTTAATCTCAACACATTAAGTTATATCAGAATTCAAGCCTAAATTCCAAAAACAGGTCTAAACTAATAGTCAATCCTGCAATACATGTCTAAATTAAATGTCCAAATTATGAAACTAGAGAGAAGATTAGGTTTGGATTGGAGCATATTCTTAAATGAGTAACATAGTAATTTCTTAGGCAAAATATTATTTTAATAGCCATGTGTAGATGTTTTGGTTTGTATTGGATTGGATTGCTTTTTAAATGTGGGACTGAAAATCAATCCTTTCTAGTTAATGTTTTTGGTTTTTCAGTTTTTTTGGATCAGTTTTTACGGTTTTGAACACTCCTACGTTGGGCAGTTGTTGTTCACTACATTGACTGTACTATTCCTTAGGATTATCGTTTATTGTTCTCTTACTAATGTAGTTTACCTACCTATTCATGAAGGTCTATCTTATACTTGATGAATTCATTCTAGCTGGTGAACTGCAAGAAACCAGCAAGAGGGTAAGCATTCTTTTGAAGTTACTATACTCTTGACATATAGTTGATACCATGTGTCTGGATTTCTCATATTTATTTATTTCTGTTTTCGAAAATAAAATAATTCTTCTATAGCATAAGGTTTCAGCTATGTAGTTTCCCTATGATCCCACGCCTAATTGTCCTTCTGTAGCTTCTTCCAGCTTTTTTTCTTTCTGTTGCAACTGTGGCCTAGGTGTGAAACTGTGAATTTACTTACAAGCTAAATTCTATGACAGACAATCTTGATTCCATTACAAACCTGTCTTACTTCTTGCAGGCTATCATCGAGAGAATGGGGGAACTGGAAAAGTTAGAGTGAAGCATTACATCAAAACCAAATCATAGCGGTTTGAAGATTTAGATGATTTGATCATGCAATTCGCATAATTCTTGTAATTCAGTTGTGGTACAGAACTTCGAAAATCTTTTCCCTTGAGTCATGTATTCAGTACCATGTTTACATAGGCTTCTTACTTGACTTGTGTTTATATAATGACGACATTCATAAAAATCAGGTTCTTCAGTAACCTCTCTTTCAGTCTGTGTGAGCATACGTTTGTAATTTTGTGATGCATTTGTGGGGACCTTGAAAGCATACAGAGCTTCCATTTAATGGTGATTGACTGAAAGAATGTATTTGTTGTACGTTGAAAACTTATAAAACTTCACTTAAGAATGTCTTAAGTGACCAGTGTAGTGGTTGTCCCATTTTTGTTATTGTAGATTGTAATACTGAATGCAATTGGAGGTACCAGTTATCATCAAGGCCGAACCTACGTAAGCGATCATGTGGCACATTTTGCAAACGTTGTCGATGTGTCCCTTCGGGTAATTTTGGTCAGTAAGAAGAGTGACCATCCTATGTCAATGTAGCATATTGGTTTTTTAATATAACTACATTATCTATAGATGACAATGATTCGAACCAAGTTTGATAAACTTGGTTTATGAACCAAATGAGTTGAACTTGAGTTGGAATTTGAGCTTGTTAAATAAACAGTCAGATTATGTTCGACTCGTTAGTTTCATGAGTTGGCTCGATATATATAAACTATTTTTTTATGTTTATTGTTATTATATCATGATTCATGTATTATTTTTTATGTTTATTGTTATTATATATATATATATAAATAAGGTTATATTTATATATATAACATTTTGTAATATTTTAAAAATGAATTATTTATTGGAGTTGTTCAAATTGAATTAAATAGTTTATGAACTTTAATCAAGTTGAACTCAAACTAAAAAATAACTAGTATTGAACTCGAGTTGAATTTCGAGCTGAACTAATCATTATTGAGTTGAATTCTTGTTCGACTCGATTTGGCTTGTTTTCAATCCTATATGTATCTATCATTCTATGGGTAAGAAATTAATCTTTTTTTATATGTATGACTGTTTACCTAATCAAAACTTAAACTTTTATGCTTATAAGGGAATTTAGTAGGAAATTATTCCACTGACTTAACACATTGTTAGTGTCTGTGACACATTCTGCCACCACATATAATGAGCTAAGCTTTTTTCCTTCTTTTAAAGATCCTAATTTATTTAAATCAAAAATTAGACATTGAATCTTTAAAAATTACTAAAATAATTGAAATAAGTAAAACAATAGGTTAAAGAAAAGTGTTACGAGTCGTTCATATTTTGTATTCCAAAATTGTATATCACCCTCTGTGATTGGTTAATTAATTGAATAAATAATCAGTAAGAAGTAGTGACACAAAATGAAACAACAAAATCTTCTCACCTAAAATTGAATCTTAAAAGCAAAATGCTAATCCAGGCTACAATTCTGATATATCAGGGTCTCATAACTGATGTGAATGCCACAGAAAGAAAACATATATCATGTGAGGTTTGTCTATTCTGATGCACATGCGTGAGAGCAATCAACATTTGGAAAATGACTTATGTTTTTGTCTGACTACATTCTCTTTTACCTGATGCCTATGATTTTTGGTCCATTTGACCTTTTGCTTTGCATTTAAACACTTGTGATAAATTGTCCATTGTAAACAGAAAATTATATTTAACTTTGATCCATCAGCTCTTTTCTAAAAAGGAAGTCTATAAAACTAAAAGTAACTTAAATGGAAAATCTATATGACATGAAGTTAGATTGATAGGTTCAACATTTGTGCGAGATTCCATATCATATATAAGACCTGTAGAATTAGTAGAGACTTTAATTCTAGCTTAAAAGTTAGCTTTTGAAAGAAAATTTTATTGAGTCACTAACTCACTACAGATAATTTTTTCCACTCATATTTATAAATTCAACTCATGGGAAGATTAACACTTCGACAATAAATATAAATCTTGAACACAATCCATTCATTTGTTGGATGAGACCACATATATTTATCTTCCTAAATTGCATTAGATAAAAGTCTCAGGACCAATAATAAAAGTAAACTTCCTATTATACATCTAAAAATTACTAACAAATATGGAATCATGAATTCTTTTTCTATTATTTATATAAACAACGCACACAAGTAATACAGTGAAAGACAAAAAAAATGACTCACAAATTCATAATATGATTATTAATTTTGTAAATACACTTCCGACACTCATCAATGATTCAGCACGTACTGAACACATTTATTTGCCACAATATGACTCTATTCTGCAGAAAACATTAACCAACATATTACAAACCAAGGTTATTCTGTACGTGAACATGATACAACTGATCCAAACTCAAGACTTCACCTTTACATAATTTACGATGTGTTACATAGTCGACATGTTTGCCACCATGGGTCTAAGGGCACTTGCGTATGCCACCATGGGTGGTCAAGCTTGCATAACAAGGACACACTTCTTTGTTTCCAGCAGTACCTGGTGGAACACAGTTGCACCGTCTGCAACAAGTTCCACAAGCTCTTTGACAAAAACGTGGACGTGATGATAAACGGCACCTTGCAGTACATGCTCCATTGCAATCTAAAATTAATTCAACTATATACATCATCATCCATGCATATCTAATTTGTAATAATGAATTAAACAAGTGAACGACGTATATATAGATATATATATATAGAGAGAGAGAGATATAAGAGTGTGGAATTGTATTTGTAGTTTAATTTAAATGTATATACCTATCTGCTGAAGAAGAGAACCCTGCGTTTGTGAATGTACCTGCGGTTCCTCAAAAGTAAAAAGCATGTAGAAGTAAGTTGATTAATTATATTGAAGAAAGAGTAATCTTTCCTACAACAAAAATGGGACATTATTTGATGTTCCTATTCTTTATTTGATGTATCTTGAGATGCATGTATATAAATAAGAGAGAATAAATGAGAGATAGAATATTGATAAATATATGCGAATGAATACAAAGAATGCGTGCCAGGTAAGTAATAAATTACTATTATCAGTTGTAGAGAAATTAAGAAGCATGATTGTTTGAATAAAACAATTACCGATTGAGCAGCATCAACAAGATGAAGGAGGAGAAGAGATGCAAGAATTGAAGCAACTAGAAGCTTAGAGAGAGACATGGGTATTGACTATAGAAAAGGGAACTTTTGAAGATATCTTATTCTCAGTGGAAGAGTTGATAGCCACTTGGATGGAATGAGACACAATAAGAGCCTATATTTATAGTTGATGAGAGCAAGCTATGAATACAAAGGTGCTAATTATTAACTTAATACTAGTAGATTGCAATAAATTATGTAAATAAATGTACACAAATGAATAAACTTTAGGTAAAATTGTTGTGCATATTTGTAATGTTGTTTTATCAATTAAATTTACAGTATGTCTTATTTTATAGTCATATAAGCTACAAAATTATAAACATTTATATTTTAATGAGAAAAAAAATTATGTAATGATAGTGTATGATATATAGTATCGGTTCATTATCTATCATTTATTTTCAATCATCATGAACTCTTTAAAAAAGTAATACAAATGAATGATGTACTGATTGTATAAATTTTTATACCGACAATATATAGATATTACACTCTATTTTAATTTACATAATCAACATGACAAATACCTTAAAAAACCCTTTATGTATTTTAAATGTAATTTTTTATACGATCTATATATTATCTATCATTTATATATATTAATTTTATTTAAGAATTATTAATGATTAACTGGTGAAAAAATGGATAATGTGCTGTAAGAAACTCTTAAACATGTATATAAGGGGAAGAGACATGTATCTGAAAGTTGATGTTAGTGTTTTGACCAAGAAAATATCGGTGTTAGTGACTTGTGAGGGAAAATTGATAACGAAAGTGAAAAGGGAGTCTGAAGTCTTAACTGGAAGCATCAGGAGCCAGAGGGGATAAAGTAACATTAGTTATTTGGTGGACAAAGTAAGGTGGCTATTTATATATAAATATTTATACTGACTATATATATATATATGAAATTAACTAATATATATGAAATTAACTAATTTATGATATTAGTTGTAAAAACCTAATTTCATCCTGACATTTTTACAAAATGTAGAAATATAGATTCCATACTGACAAGTTTATATTTTTTTTATATAGATCGCATTGTTTAGTAGTCTAACTAACCAATGCTAAGCCACATTAAAAAGGTAAGTTTATTTGGCTGCACATATTTTGGGTCATATCAAATGATCTAAAGGCATTTCTACCTACTACAAGTTTACAATATATTATATTAGCATGCGTCATTATCTATGTGTATGTTCGTGGCCTACCCAGGAAGGGTTATATGATGGGTCTACGTTGCATTATCAGGGAGGTGAGAAAAAGTGCATCAATATGTGGAAGTGTTATATTAGGTTATCCCAAATCATATCTTGTACTAATAAAAATATGAATTTCAATTAAAAATTTAAATATTTTTTATTTTTTATGTTTTTACTTCATTATTAATGATGTGATACATGATTCATGACATAATTTAAAACATATATGCTTATTAGGATAAATATGGAATTGGTTTCAATAATCATGTGGAAAACGATTGTGAAACCCACCTTCACAGCTGTGATATGCTACTATCCTCTCTGAGTCATTTCTTAGAGAGAGAAAACTGTCATACTTTATAATATTTTAAATAATATTAAATAATTTATATCAAATATACCCTTTAATAGTCTAAATTATTAGTTTCGATAAATCTTTGGAATCTCGTAATAATGAATGATGAGATAATTTTAAATTGGAAAAATTGATTTGCTTAAGTTAAAAAAAATTATTCAACATCTTAATCATCTATAGATGATTAAGATGTGAAATAACTTTTTTTAACTTACTCTTGAAATAAATAGATTATCTCTCAATTTTAAAATATGTAAATATATTTTTTTAGTGAATTTAAAAGTCACACTTATTCTATCTATTTTTAGCATATGTAAACTAGTTACAATTTTTTTTGAATAAATAACCTATGAGATGTTAATTTAGTGATATAATATTTCAGTAGATCGTAATGTATCCTATGAGGTAAAAGTTAAAATGTTTGATTTTTTTTAAAAAACATTTATTAGGAAGGGTAATCAGACACCCCAAAATAAATTAATTTTTTACCCATAAAATGATAAAATATTGTTGATTGTACAAAAAAATGTTTAAGGGATAATAATATATGAAATTATTTATCATTGATATATAATTTTAATAGTTGGATTCTTAACATGTATATTAAAAAATGTCTAAATATTACTTCACTTCCAATGTAAGCTCTCTTCAAATTAGTAATTTTCATTGTGATATATGCGTGTGATACATACTAAATGGATATGGCCCAGATGGAATGAGTACTAGTACCAGTGTGACGCTAAAACAGGTCAAAATAAACCTAACCATCTATTATTAATAATTTAATATGCACAAGACAATAATCTATTGAATATGATTGCTTCTCAACCTATTCCATATAGAATATTTGCCTGTTTTGCTGTAAAGTCATTTAAATAAGTAAAAGCTAGGGGCAAAGAGAAGAGAAAGCAAAGTTGAGAATCCAAAATGGAATTCCATTTCATAACTCCTGATTCGTGGTGCGGGATAATTTAAAAGAATAAGCAAAAATTGTGAATAATAACAAAAGAGAAAGTAGTCTAATAAACAGGAATACATATTCAGTGTCGTGTGACTCAATATACTATTAGTTATGGTCGGTCGAAAAAACAGTTAATAATTAAAATTTTGACTCGGATTCATTTTTTCAATCAAATACATGAAATGATATACTTTGGGTGATACCAAGGTGCTTTACGATAGAGTGCATTGGTTATATATGCATAATCAATTGTTAAAGGAATTCATAATACAATTGGAGAAGCCCATTTTATGGTTAGGTGGGCTAAAGCATGCATGTCCACAATTTAACAAAAGTTTGGGGATCATAGCTTTGGGATATAAAAGAATTCTTCATAATAAAATTAAAACTTTACAGGCGTAAAAGAGAGGAAAAAAGAAAACTCATACATAGAATCGGTGGCGGATCTCTTAGGGGCAGGGGCAACTGAATTGCTCCTCTGAATTTTTTTTAAAAATTTAACATTTATTTTGGTAAATTGTTTTAATATATTACTTTACCTAATTTATTAAAATGTCTATTTTATCCTATTAGTGTTTAAATTAAAACATAATTTATCAATTTTGCACAACACACATTACTGACAAATAATTTTATTATTCTATTTACATTGTAATACAAAGTCATACAACATTAGTCAGGTAGCAACAGTAAAAAAAAAATCAACATTGCACATTTGAGACCAAAAAATTGGTAAATGATTCTCCTCATCACTCATGAATTCATATAGTATTTGTAAGTTATTTTCACCACCACTTTCTTTATATAATATATTCTTATTTCCTCGATTGATAATTTAATATTACAGTATCATTACTCCATATTGGTGTGTAGTTATAGACATTAATGGTATCTTCCAAATTTTTATTATAGTATATATTGATTCAACCACTAATCAAGATGAATTTCTTATTGACAATGTCGTAATTTACATGGAAAAATAAAATAATTGAATTTTTTACACCTAATTCACTCGTTGATGAGTTGAAGTCTTTAAAAGTCAGAAAAATGACATTTTAAATAAATGTATTTTTTTACTCCTTAATTGTAAATTAATGTTATTTAGAATTAAGAGCAAATATTTATTTCAGTATCATTATTTTGTGACCTTACCAGTTTGATGCTTCGAAAATTGAGAAACCTAAAATAGTCCCCAAATATTTCAAATATGGGTCAAATTAGTCTCTATATGTGTTATAAAACATGATAAAAATGACTAATTTGGCCTATATTTAAAACTATTATGACCATTTTGGATTTTTAATTTTTTGAGGGACTAAACTAATAAGGTCGAAAAATATTGAGGGACTAAAATGAGTATTTACTCTAGAACTAATAAATTGTTTTGAAACATTGAAACAATTATATATATATTTATTTATGTTTTATCGTTAATCAAATAATTTAAATTGTATATAAATATTATTGTCCCCTTTAAACTTTATAGCAAGATCCGCAGCTGCGTATAATAATGGTATTCATAGATTTATACACATAATATCAAACTCATACTTGCATAGTTTTTATCTTGTAGTCATAATCAATCTCATATCGTTTTTTCTATATATTCTTATTTTTCAGCTAAAAATGTGAGAGATCTGAGATGTTAATAAACATGTAGGAAACATTTTCCTTTCTGCTTTTCTTTTTGAACGAAAATTGACTTGTCACGGCTTTTAGAATTTTACAAAGTTTACTCAAATTGAGGTGTTGAATCTATGTAGAAATAAGGCTATCCGAGCCAATAATCATACAGGCAGTAGGATTTTATATATTTTAGAAGCTCCTAAGCTGTATTTAATGCAATCATATTCCAAAGTGTAGGAACATAAACCTCATTTTGATTTACATGCAGAGCATAAGGTATTATAGCATTATAACATCCCTGATGCTGAATAAATGAATGAACATTAGGATATATTTCTTAGGTGTAAAAAAATTATAATTTTGTTATGAAAACATTAGTTAACATATTACATCGAAGTTAAACATGTCCTAAACTTAAGAAGATACAGCAAAGGATTCACTACATATATAATTTTGAATAGTCTTCTTTATACTTGGACAAACACACATCAATTTTATATTTTAATTTATTAACATTTTTCTCCTTACCACGTTATGTGACCATGGGAGAAAATCCATATTACTCTTGTAGGTTGACCCTGGACCAAATCCATTTCTTATTTTGGGCTTCGGCCCTTTTGGTAAAACAATAAACCGAAAGAAAATCAGTCCTGTGAATAAAGATTTCAATTTATAATTTTCTAAAATTAATTACCATAATTACATAAATTTCATTAAAGAAATCAATGATGACATGATTATATGAAGGGAATATGCAAATTTCTTCATATGTAAGAATCAAAATTAG
>NW_017726411.1:0-3337 GCF_001865875.1 Lupinus angustifolius | reverse complement strand
GTTAAGATACTTCCTGTTGGTGGGTACTCCTATTTATAGGAGTGAGAGTTGACCTTGGGCTCTTGGCTGGTGGTGCGACGCGTGGCCGACCAAAGGTGCTGTCTAGAGCTGCTTTTCCCGTGTCAGGCGGCCTGTTGGGTTGTACACTGTGCCCTTCTTGTCTCTTAGCCTGCTCTGCAACCCGTCTGTTGCGCTGGCAGGTAGGTTGGTGGAGTACGGAAGGCATGTTGTCTCCTGGGTCAACTTCGGTGGTCCCAACAAGTGGGGCCACCTCGGCGTCTAAACATGACCTTTGGTTCGCCGGATAGGAACAAAAGCCTTCTATATGAATATATGTAAATAAAATAAAGTATTTCATTATATTAAGAGATAAATTATCTTTTTCGGCTATTAAAAGTATGACATGTGTATTATATTTTTAATTTTTAGAAATACTTTTATAGAAAAGTATTAAATATGACACACATTATGATTTTAGGGATGAAGATCTCTTGTCCCGTTGGTGTTCCCATTGATGTCCCAAGTCAAATAAAATGCATCATTTAATTGAGAAAAAAGTTATAAAAAATAAATCCATATTTTATATTATTTTATAAAATACTATTAGATAGGGATACATGAACAAATGTTTTTTAAGACAAATGATCCCAGTCTTGAATTTACATCTCACTCCTCAGATCAAGAAATACTTTCTTCTCTATCTAAATCAATAAATCTTTTTCTTCATATAGATATAAAATCAGTGGCACCATTGGTTTGTTGATCTTTACATTATTGGTTTGTTGATCTTTACATTGCCCCATCATGATTGAGTTGAAAGTGAATGCATTCGGCCTAATACCCAATCCTTTTCCAAGTAATGGAAATATTTGATTGCTTCGTGAAGTATATAATTACAATATAATTTTAGAAGCTCAATCAAAACATTTAACAAGTGGAGTAAATTTCATCTTGTATATAAAATGTGAGAAGGCTAGTGTTAACTCATATTTACTCATAACAATGTTATTATGCTACAATATATTATTATATTACTACATTTTTTTTATTTTGTGAATGTTTTTTCTCAATGATGTCATCTTCGTAGAGAGCCAAGTGGTACCTGATAAGGCCAACCTAATTTCTCAACCTTTTGTTTTGTTTGATTAGAGTCTCATCTTCTTGGAAGTGAGATACTCTTTCCCAAAACTTCATGTTCTCATATCTCAAACTAATTATATCTTATTAAATATATAAAAATATTATTTTATATTTTTTATTTTAAATATATGACAACTTTTTATTGGACTAATATACAATGTAACATAAAATATGAGACAACTGATCTCCATTTAAGACATTAAGCACAATATCTACGGATGATATATTGTAAAGTTTTTGCACGTAAAATACTGCATCCTAGGTCATTATTTGATAATGAAATTATTCTCTCAACTAATTATCACACACTAGTTGTAAAGACATTTTGTGTCTATCGGTCAATATTGTATAGTATTACGTATTTAATTTTATATATTTCATTTTTTTATAATTAGAATATATTTGTTATATTCGGTGTACTTTATATTATGATTTTTGTGTGTTTATGATAATATTTAGTTTAAGGTGAGAGATGTGGTTAATTAATGAGTTGGTGGTGATTAATTAAGATTATATGGTTTTTTTGTAAAAAATAAATAATATGAATGACAAAATAGGAAATGAAAGTTACATCATGGTAAGAGGTACACCATGTTTTGGCTACATAGTATAGAAGTATATATATAACAACATTTAAAAAAAATAGAAGACATATAAATTTGTTATTAGTTTCAATGATAATTTAATTTTAAAAAATATAGTTATTTGATAAGATTAAAATAAAACAAGATAAAATTATGTCATATATATATATATATATATATATATATATATATTTTGATTCCCTAAGTAAATATAGATCAGATTATTATTGATTATTGTCATATAAGAACATATTAAACCTTATACAAATACAGCATACTAGAAAAAAAGACTCATCAGATAGCAGTTTCTTATATAAAAATTAAAAATAAATAAATTTATTTTACACAACTATCTATAAATGATAAGATTAAAAAATGGATTTAATAATAACAAAAAAAAAATGGATTTAATCATTCATATAAATTAATTTCTTTAGAATAACGTTTTCTTCAATCACTTTATTATATGTACTGTTTGCTGTGAGATGAAACAGGGATGCCTCCCAAAACAAGGCCAAAAAACAGTTAACGAAAAATGAAAATCCCCAAGCTCTACACGGAATAAAAAACTAACAAAAAATCGTGGACAAACATAAGCCAAGCTTATAAAAATTATAAAATTGATTAACTATACGTGTTTGATTTAATTTTAATAATTAAAATTTAGGAGTAGTGGGGTAACGATGCCTCCAATAAGTACTTCTTTAAACCCATTTCTACTCCAGATATTTTGTGTCTTCTTGAACTCAACCGTATTATTGTTTCTTTCACGTTCTTCTCTCCCTTTCCTTCTTTTCTATATAAACTCGCATTTCATTTCAGATCTCGATTTCAATATTCCACCATTCAGCTAAGGTTTCCGATTTTCAGTTTCACGGCGAGAAAAGCGATTCTCTGCTAAGGAGGCCTTTGACAAGGTTCCTTTGTCCGTCTTGCTGCGGAATGCCAAAGGGAGTGCTGTTTTTATTGCCTCCATCCAGAAGTATCTGGAGGCGGACGGGGTCCTGGAGGCGCGGGTGGCGGAAGAGGCAGCGTCCAAACTCCGAGCTGCACACGAGTTGGAGAAGCAAAGACTGGTCGAAGCTCATGCTGCTGAGAAGGCGGACCTAATAAAGTTGGGCGAGGCCGTCAAGGCCCAGGTGGCGGATCTGTCTGCTCGCGTTGGGTTCCTGGAAAGTGACAAGATAAAACTGACCGCCCAAGTGATGGAGTCAGAGGGGGCCGTGCGCGCTAGGGAGGATGCGCTTCGCCGGCGCGAGGAGGAGGTTGGGGCTTGGAAGGCCCGTGCTGGGGTTGCCATGCGAGAAAATGCTGCACTTCTCGGGCAGGTGTAGGCATTAACTGAAGAGAAGGCATCTCGGGAGGCCCGGGTTCGGGTATTGGAGGGAGAGAAAGAGCAGCTGGAGGAGGTTGTGGGTGAGGCCGCGGCGGATGCTTGGGTGAGTGCTCAGTCTCAGCTTGCCTTGGCGTATCCGGACAAAGACTGGTCCTGGATGCAGCTGGGGGCCTACGTTGAAGACGGGCGCCTGCTGATGGGGGGTGATGATGGCGAGCCGAAGTTGATGCCCTTTCCTGGCCAGGATGGGGGGCCTTTGTAATTTTCAATTTCTTGT
>NW_017726410.1:0-301 GCF_001865875.1 Lupinus angustifolius | reverse complement strand
TAGAAAATGATTCATCATATAGGTGAAAAGGATTACAAAGGAAAAGCGACTACCCGCGTACGGGGTCGTTGATTAAGCATAAAATTGCCGGAGGTTGGCGGCGTTCCAAGTTCTGGGGATGTCTTTTCCCGCCAAGTCTTGAAGCTTGTATGCTCCTTTGCCGATCTTGCTGATGACCCGGTAGGGTCCCTCCCAGTTAGGTCCCAACTTGCCTTTTGCGCGTCCTATGTCTGCTTTCCTGAGTACCAGAGTTCCCTCGGAAAATTGGCGAGGAACAATAGAAGAGTTGAATTTTTCCGCG
>NW_017726409.1:0-572 GCF_001865875.1 Lupinus angustifolius | reverse complement strand
CTCTCATCCCAATGTGTAATGATCACCTTGCGGACGCGTGTGATAAACATTCCCGAGTATTATCGTCCAATACTCGATCGGGTATTTTAAATCGCTCGATCCTAATATCCGATTAGAATTTCGGATTTCGACATTCCGATTGAAAAATATTTAGAAAATAGGTATGAGTGCAATCAGAGTCTATTTTGACTCGAAATTAAATTACGAATCCAACGGCACAATCGGAATTCGATTCCGAGTTACGGAACTCAAAACGACACGTTTTGAGCCGTACCGGGCGGATTTCGGCCCCGACAGTTTCCAGAACCGACTGTCTCCAAAAATTACCAAATTTTACCACAAAATTGGAAATACAATTTCAAGAATAAAACTCAACTAGAGTTTTCTCTAATTCCTTACCGAAAATTCCCAGAAATTCATTTTCGAATATATAATTAATGAAAATATTAGTAAACTCTTATAATTCAAAATCGTAAAATTCTCGGTGTTACATCTGCAGTCTCTTGCACAATAAACTCATTTTCTAGTTCTTGTTGTAGGGTGAAATCTTTATCAGCCAAAGCATTATCCAG
>NW_017726408.1:0-994 GCF_001865875.1 Lupinus angustifolius | reverse complement strand
ATAATTCAAACTCATAAAATTCGCGGTGTTACAAAGTATAACATAAAGGATATGAAATCATGTCAAAAATAACTATGAAAAGTAATTGGAAAAAATCTTAAAGATGATATTATACAAGTAGATAATTAAGTTGTTGTGATCAAGTGCACTATCTATTTTTTTACCAAAAAAAACATGTTATTACTTTGTGAGAGCACATCATATATCTTACATTTTGTATCACTTCATGTATCATTATTTTTAATTGGTTGAAAAAATTATTTAAGTTAAATTATAATTATTAAATATTTTTCTGACCAATCATATCTCATGGCGCATAGAGTGACATAAAACAATGAAACAACATATATGGACTTTACTTTGTTCACATGTACAAACAATAGCAGGAAAGAAGCCTGAGCCCAATAGCTATGTTTGAGAGACTGATTTTTAAGATAATGGAATGTGACTTTGGAAAGTACATCCTTTATTTGAGAGATTGATAAAAGAAAGTGATATTATGAATGGTTTCTAGAGTCCTCTGAACTTATCGTTGTGCTTAGTTTTGTAGTCTCCCCAAATTAAAGTTTTTCTAGAGATAATATGACAAAATATATAAATATTTATAGTAAAATTATATAATTGCATTATTAACAATTTCTTATTATCAATTATATTTTTTAAACAAAAATAAAAAATATTCTTATATAATTATTATTTTATTGTCTCGTCATACCACGAGATAATTTATTTAGTTTTAGAAATATTTTTATAGAAAATGATGAAACATACATGTCATGATTTTACTGGCAATATGAGATAATTTATCTCCTTATATCATGAGATATTTTACTCCCTAAATATATATATACTATATATAAAGTCAAAACTTGAAATAATTATCATCATGATTCTATTTTCCTATTTTGCTCTTAATATTTTTTATTTTTAAAATAAAACCATATAATTCTAGATAACTATAATTAAGTTGAATATTATAATAAATACAAAAATT
>NW_017726407.1:0-1571 GCF_001865875.1 Lupinus angustifolius | reverse complement strand
AACTTTAGTTCTGAATCTAATCTTGTAACTTATAATTCAAAGCTAATATTCTTCAAGTTTGCTATTTCTTAAAAATCTTAGTACTTATTATTAACACTTTCTTTTTACTTTTGATGTTTTAATGTGAAATTCTCTCAAAAATATACTAAACTTGTCATTTTCATATAGATATNCATAAAATGAAGATAACTTTAGTTCTGAATCTAATCTTGTAACTTATAATTCAAAGCTAATATTCTTCAAGTTTGCTATTTCTTAAAAATCTTATTACTTATTATTAACACTTTCTTTTTACTTTTGATGTTTTAATGTGAAATTCTTTTGATGTTTTTATGTGAAATTCACTCGAAAATATACTAAACTTGTCATTTTCATATAGATATGGACGTCTTATTTGTATTACTCTTAAAAAGAGTACTAAAAATAAATAATAGACGATGTACTGACTATATATAAATCTTTATATTAATATTTTATAATTAATACACTCTAAATTTAAATTATATAATTATCAAATTGACTTTAACATACATGGATACTAAATGCAACATTTATTTTTTGAAGAAAACATCATTATTTGTCATCATTGTAGTTGAATATTTATAAGTAAGTTTTCATACAAGAATATGTCATTTCTAATCATTTTCAACTAATCTTTTGTATTAGGGGTATTCAAATCCACAACAATCTAGAAAAATCGAAAATCAGTCCAAAAATTGGAATCACAATAAACCAAATTTGTTTGGGTGATATTGAACTAGTTTTTATAAAGTTGATCAATACAGTTTATTTTTTCAATTTCAGGAACCAGATTGTTCCAAGGTGAATTGATATATACATGAAATGAAGATAACTTTAGTTCTGAATCTAATCTTATAATTGGTAATTCAAAGTGTATATTGTTCGTATTTTCTATTTGTTACAAATGTTATTACTTATTAGTTAACACTTTCTTATTAATTTTTCTATTTTTTTATGTGAATTTGACTTGAAAATATACTAAACTTGTCATTTTGATATTCATATGGGTGTTCTTATGTGAATTTAATTAACAATTTGAAAGTATACTAGACCAGTTCTTTTTGTTGTTGTTGAAACTGTAATGAAACTGGACCAAAATTAATTATAATTTTTAGATCGAATATCTTAATGCAAATCAACCACAACGAGCTAGACCATTTATATATTAGGATTGGATAATTTTTTGTCTACAAATTTGATCCAANCATTTCTAATCATTTTCAACTAATCTTTTGTATTAAGGGTATTCAAATCCACAACAATCTAGAAAAATCGAAAATCAGCCCAAAAATTGGAATCACAATAAACCAAATTTGTTTGGGTGATATTGAACTAGTTTTTATAAAGTTGATCAATACAGTTTATTTTTTCAATTTCAGGAACCAGATTGTTCCAAGGTGAATTGATATATACATGAAATGAAGATAACTTTAGTTCTGAATCTAATCTTATAATTGATAATTCAAAGTGTATATTGTTCGTATTTTCTATTTGTTACAAATGTTATTACTTATTAGTTAACACTTTCTTATTAATTTTTCTATTTTTTT
>NW_017726406.1:0-1916 GCF_001865875.1 Lupinus angustifolius | reverse complement strand
ATGATGTGGTATTTTTTGCCACATGGTTAAGAACACATGTTACATATGTATTCACATGGTTAAACACACACATGTTACTTGTATATTCACATGGTTAAAAATATATATCTTACCCGTGCATTCGTATTGTTAATAACAAACATGTGACCGTATATTTTAATGGTTAAAAACATATATATTATTCATACATTCGAATTGCTAAGAACATACATGTTATCTTTATACATTCACATAATTAAAACATATATTACTCGTACATTTGTATTGTTAAGAACACACGTATTAGTCGTATTATTTTACAAAATTATAAAATGTTATTATTATAACATTATTAAATGTTATTGGTATTATTATATGTTATTACTAAATAATATATTGGGTAATGAACAATATGTGGAATTGTACTTTTATTTTGTATTGAAGGATAATGTAATGTATATTAAGTAAGTGAAGTGGTTTAGGAGAAAATTTTTTTGCTGAGATTGTGACGTGTCATGGAATGACATAGTGAAACCTTTTTTTTTATTATAAGATTAGAGAGATGTAATAATTTATAGAAGCGACCTAATTGTAATATAAGCTTAACATTGAACGTTGGTGCATACAAAGAGAAATAATGTTGGATTTTGTTTTAAGGATACTTATTCTAATTGTTTCATTTAATTAATTTATCATGATTTAGAAATAAGTTTATCATATAAATAAATAATATATGTCAATGACTCAACCCTCTTGGCCAACAACCTTCGAAGGTAATGCATTGGCCCAAAATTAGCCAACTCAATGGGTCAATTTGGTGCATTTTGATAGCTCAAGTCAAAATACGTATAAATATAACAAGGGTTTCAGGTCTAATCCAATTGACATGATTCCAAATTGTTCAAATTAAACTTGAAAAAATATGATAAAATCAAACATGAAATTCTTACAAATTTTTTTACTTTTCTTTTATGTGATTTAAGTATTGAGGAATTCAGTGATTGTTAGTCATGCTTGGAATTACGAGATAATATATTTGGGATGTTAAAATAATATATTAGATTAATTAATTAATTAAAATAATCATAAACAACTTTTATTTATTTGATTGAATCTGATTTGATATTGCAATCAATGGAATTCAATTGCACTATAATTTATGCTCATATGAGATCAACTGAATTTTAATCTTAAATTTGATCCAAACCAAACAACGGACAAACCTATATAAAACTTGTAGACTTCGCTTTCTGGTCGATGTCAAGGACAACAACAATGTTGGTGTTGGAGGAAGAAGAAGGAAAGATACGTTTGGTGGGATGGGATTGCTTCCTTGGTTGTCTCCGGTAGGATGAATTTTGGACTATAGGTCCATCTCGGGAGAATTTTCTGAGGTTGGTACTATTTGTAGGGTTGATGGCCTCACGGGATAAAGTATCCTTGGGGTTATTAGATTGAGGATCTAGGTCATCTAATTTTTTTATGGAGGTTAGGAAGGATTCAAGGTCAGGACTATCACCGACTGGGAAGCCTTTTTTTGATCGGAGACGGTCATGCCAATTGCTGGGTACAATTGACTTCTTTTTCGTCATTTCTTCGTATAATAAATCTAGGGTTTTGATGCCCTCCATAGTTATGGAGAAATTGGGGGTTTATAAGTAACTCTGTGACTGCTAATGTCTGGAAACAAAAGTGTTATATAGGTCATTTCAAAAGGAAAATGAGAATGCAATGCATGTAATTCAATGGTTGCTACATGCCGCGTGGATAGCATCCACACAACCTAATAACGCATTTTCAGATTCAATTTTTTTTCTACCGCCTCAATTTTACACTGTGAAATCTTTATTTTCCTTCCCTAACATTTTTTATAGATTTTTCTCTTTAATTTTTAAATGATTCACATATTTGTAAAAATATATTAATTTCGAAATCTA
>NW_017726405.1:0-28805 GCF_001865875.1 Lupinus angustifolius | reverse complement strand
AGAGGTGAGATATTATCCAATACAATTTGAATTTTATTTATTGAGTTATTTAAGAATCAAATATTTTCTATAATCACACTTTCAACAAATAAATGCTTATACAAACGCATTTATAATTGTTAATATTCTACATATACACTCAAAAATCAATGTTAATATTGCACCTATATGAATGAGAAATATAATGTTTCAATACATTATTTATTGATATTAAAAAATATATGTATATTATATTTACATTATGCATAAACAAATAAGCGACCCGTGCAAGTGCATGGGTACACTGCTAGTTCATTATATAAAAACAAGCACCTTAAGTAAATTCCTACAATTGCTAGTTTGCCTTAAATTTTGTTTTTTTATTATTTAATTCAATTAAGAGAGTATTAAAAAACTAAACTTAGAAAGGTTTTTCTTAAAAAGTATCTTAGTGGTTGTTAATGAATCCAAACATATAAAATGGGCATTGGAAAGTGTAACACTTAAAAGACATTGTTTAACATTTCCCAACTTGAAATTTTTTAATAATTAATACTCTTTTAAACTTTAAAATGATATTGATAGAACGGAAAACAAATCTACAAATAAGACAAATAGATAAGAAAAGGATGAATATAAACAAAAAATAAAGTTATATGTCTTTATATTTTTCTATACTTTTTTTAGAGTAATGTATACATAAAAAACGTTGGAGATAAAGAAATAAATTTATTTACTATAAAATAAAGTTATAGAAATTTATAATTTCACATTCTTTAAGTTATTTATTTCATTATGAATGTTTAGTTCCATCTTTTATCTTCAAATATTCTGAAATATATTTCCTTCTTATATATTTTCTTCTTAAAAACTGCAAAAAAAAAATCCCAAAAATTAGAATCAGTGGTTGGAATTCTTATGGTGTGCTGGATAAATGAAATTCTTTCCTCTTTAAGATTTTCTTTATTAATCGTAAAATTAAGTTATTTAAATAGCTTGTCTTTAAATTCGTATGGATGTAAACATATTAGATTTTTTCTATCAAAATTCTTTTTTGCATAGGTAGATAAAAGTTAAATTTTTGCTTCCAATGAGTATTTCTGATGATATTGATACAATAGTTCGACCCTTGGGGACAAATAAAAATGGTCACACGTTCTCCTGAGTTTTATTCTTCAATACTGCATTATTTATATATACAAAAATTGTTCCTAAAATTTAAACAAATTTGTTTATATATCACATTCATATTTGATTTTTGGATAATAACAAACTAATCAATCTAAACAAATTTGTTTACATAAATTTGGTTTGTTATTATCACATTATCAACAATGATGGCTCATTATTACATGAGAATGGAATATTTTTTCCCTCTTTTTCTATCTTCAATTGTATGGAGAGAAAAAAGAGTGAATATAAATAATCTAAACCCTTAGATTAAAATTAATGGCTTAGATTAGAGAGAGGAATGAAATGATATAATATCTACTCAACCATGATAAAAATCAAACCGGGGACCAAATAATCCATCAATTAAAATTACTACCTTAGTATTTACTTGTTATTTTTATTTCATTATGAATAATTTTGGCCTGTTGATTTGTCCTTTCTAAAAGTTAATTAACTAATCACCATAAAAAGAGAAAACGCATATTATAAAATAAAAAATTAAGAGTAATCAGTGGCGGATCTTGACATAAAATTCAGGAGGGACAACAATATTTGATTACAATTTATAATTAAGATGATTAATAGAGTAACAAAAAAATATAAAGAAATATATAATTGTTTTAAAGTTTCAAAATTACATATTAATTTTAAATAACAATAATTAACAATTAAAAACATTAAAGAAAAATGTACATTCATTTAAAGTGTCAGTTCTTCATTCTTTTAAAGACTTAAATTCATCGATTATTGAATTATAGGTAAAATTTCAGCTATTTTCTTCGTCAGTAAAAAAATCATCTTCTATCTTACCACACGATTATGTTTGGTTATCTTGGTTGTTAAAAATGATATTTCTATAGTAGTTAAACTATAATAGCCCAGAATAACTCAATTAAGCAAATAATATGCATTCACTTTCCCCATATTGTTAAAGTTGCACTTAATTTAGAGATTGTTGAGAGTTTTTCGAACATGAATGACTAATGATGTCAACAATAAAATATTGGAATTGACATCGAAAATTAATTTTCTCTTTTCATTGAAATCCTTAGGATAGATTTTTGCACAAAATATATGTTATCAATATTAAGTGATTAATAAAAATTCATAGAATCTTAACACTATTGCAACAAAGTTTGACAAAGATAATTTGTGATCCCATAATCTATTTCATATGTGTAAAATTATTATAAAATAATAGTATTTATAAGCAATATCAATATCTACCTTATAAGACAACTTGATCTATTATCTATAACTTTTAGAATGACTACACAAAATTATATAAGGTAAAAAATATATTTGAAAAAAATTAAAAAAAAATATCAGGGGGCAGTTGCCCCCCACCTGTGCTTAATAAGTTCCGCCCCTGAGAGTAATGTTATATTCATCTATAAATTCTCCTACAAAACATAGTTATTATATCATTTTTCATATAATAAATATTATATATATCAATATAATTATTATATTTCTTAATGACCATGTTTTTGCTGAGAGGCAGAAGAATATATGTACCAATTATTGTGGTACTACCTTCCATCCTATTTAAAAGACTTTTTTTTCATCATTTCAAGTGAATTAAGAAAAGTGGTTCATATTTTTAGTATCATTCAATTTGTTAACGATTATATCATTTCTTCAAAATTACTCTTCACTAATGTGATTCATTTATTTTATCTTTTCGCTTAATTAATTAATGATTTTTTATTTCTAACTATTTGGTGTAAAAAAATTTGGTAACAAAAGCAATTAACAAGGATCCTATAAAAATGACCATAAGTATAATCTAAAAAGAATCTTATAAAAATGACGATAAGTATAATCTCAAAAGAATCTTATAAAAATTATCATAAGAAATAATATATTTATTTTTATATATAAATATGTTAAAGTTCTATCTCAAAATCAACTAAAGAGAATAATCTAATAAATATTATTTAAATCATCACATAGACGGTGAGATAGGTTATATGAAACTTATTTTTAATATGCTCTTTCTGTATACTTTTGTAACATAGGGTTACAATTAACTATGAGAAAAGTGTATATTTTGGTTCATTACAACTAGAAAGAAGTTGCGTTCTAACTTTCACATAATATTAAAGTTTCATTTCATAATCAATTAACAATTAGATAATTATTTCATAAAGTATTTAAACCATTATCAAGATAGAGAGATAAACAATAACATTGGTGCATCCTATTCCATAGAAAATGTGTGCATTTTGTAATTACATGATGCTCCTAAATACTACTACAATTAAGAAATGACACCCAAATCTGAGAGGAGGGGAACATTGGTGCTGATGAGGGATTTGTTCATGAGCTTGAAGGTGTCAAATGAGGAGATGACAATTGTTCAAAGATGATGTAAAAATAAGTCACATGAGTTTTAAATTATAGCTTTCAATCCATGAGGCCTAGATGTAAAGAAAGGACGATAGTGATAGAACAAGCCTTAGTCAGCAATATACAAGACTACAAACCTCTATACTACATGATTATTATACAACTTAAACAACACAGACCTCTGCTACAAATCTAAACATGCCCTCTGCATCATGTATCATCCTCTGTCGTATGGTGAAAACATACCTAATACACGGCTAGGACAAATGGGACATGTGACAAAACAATCCATCCTAGATAAAACAATGTACCAGCAAGAGTACTAACATGTTAGGGCTGCCAACATAGATAAAGTAATCATTGCTTGTCTATGGTAGGTCTAATAAGACAGTACAGTTTACCATGCCAATAACATTTACTAGAGAATATTTCATGTTCATTTTCTCTTTAAAGAAATCTCTCATAAGGAAGTAACCCATAATATTCTCTCTTATATTCTTACATCTTATTCTCTCTATACACTTCCTCGTATATCAACTTAAACATCGAAGTACCTTTTCAGGTACTCATTCAAATGCTTCTAGACAGCATTCAGACAACACCATACCCAAATTCTTGAGCTTCAACCTAAAGAACATTGAGAAATATTAAACATTTCCGATATCGATTGTCCTCTTTTATATTCATTAAAGAAGATTTTTGGACAATCTTAATATAAAACATGTCGAATTAGCAATATGGGTAATCCCAATAGAATGCCGACATTTTTTTATTTGGTTTAAATTATAGGCTTCCTTCATTAACAAGATGTATGACATAGCTCTCCATACTAAGCATAACTACATTTCCATATTTCCATAGATTCGAAGATCTATCAATTACAATTTTTTATAAAAGTTTCTTCATAACTGGCTTGGCCACTACAAGGAACCCTTTAATTTATTCAAATTTTGTTTTTAATTAAAAGGGTACCTAAAGCATTAAAGGTTAGAGAATGACTTTATCTCTAATATTCTTCATCAACAAACACCTGAAGTTTAGACAAATGAAGGTGACCTCATGAAATCCAAGTTATGAAGGCAAATGAGATTGCAAGTATCTAATTCTTTCGTGCTTTCATCTTATAGAGTGTACAAATTGTGTCAGAAACATTCATGGAGATACTTTACTTATTTTAATTTTAAAAGAATATTTTACTTTATTTTATTTCACCATCAAGAATCATATCCTATGTGTTTAAATTTTATCATACAGTATAGTTTTCTTTATTATAATAGAATAGAATAAATTTCATGGTTATATATATAAACAATATAAAAATACATCATACATATAAAAAAGGAAAATGGTTCATCTCCATTAGTGGAGGGTTCAGTACCATATAAGAATGTGACACATGGATTTTAAAAAAAAATTGATGGTTCACATTTTAAAATATTTTTAGCTAAAAACTTATTACAAGTGATCAAATAAATTTGGGTCTTACATTCTAGTACTGGACTCTCGTAGAGAGTATCTCAGCCCATACAAAAGTAACCAAAGTAAAAATAATAATTATTTGGCTCCAACTTTTTTTGAATCTATTTTTTTAATAAATACTTAAATGCACTTTCACCTCTCAAGTTTTTCTATTTAGCTTTTTTTTTTATTTTAGTTTTTAAACTTGTCACATTCATCTAAAAAAACTAATAGTTTTGATGTGGCAAATGACATGATACATGTTACGCAAGCAGGGTCATAGGTGGAATTTATGTTTACTTTAAAAATGAAATATTAAAATAACTATAATATAATTGCTAACTATTTGGCTTTTATACAAATAAAAACGTTTATTTTTTGAGAGAGTTTAAAACCAAAAACCCACCCCTGGCCCTTGCATTGTCATGCCTTGCAACTAAGCCATCTCGAAATTTGCTATTTTTCTTTACAAACAAGTATGTATTGTTGTGTGGAATAGAGTCCTCTTCCAAAAATAATTATTGATTTTACTTTTATATTTATGTTTAAAAGTGTTATCATATATTGTTGGTTTTCAAAGTATTTTAATGTACATTAGTATAGTCATTAATGATGACTTTTGGAGTTGTGAAATGAAAAAACTTCTTAGTCTCATATTACTTGAAGGATTGAAAGGTTTTATAAGCCTTAAGTTCCAACTTTCGGGTGTGCCCCAATAGGTACAACGAATTTTGTGAGTGTGTGAGGACTCATACACACAAAACTCCTCCAAACATACACACGCACACCACCACCACCTCCTCTGCCACCGACCAACTCGTGTTCGGGTCGGGCTTGAGGCCAACATTCTTTTTAATAAACTTTATTTATTTTTCGGGGCTTATGAGTTTGGACTGCGTGTTGACCAAGTCAACACACGTATGACACGTGTGTGACTGAGACCACACGAAGAGTGGGGGGATATCTCGGTCAAAGGGAGAGAGATCTACCGTTTGGTTTTTTCCACCGTCGGATGGAAGTTCAGTTGGAGGGTGTAGGCTAAAATAGAGGTCTCCTTCCTTAATAATTTTTTGTCCCAAGTTAGATGCGCTTTCATTCAACTTATTCTTTCTCGCTCATAACTTTTCGTCGATGCATTTCCACCAACATTATATCCCTTTCTTTCCGTGTCACTTAAGAATTGACATAAACCGTCAAATTGTGGGAATTTCAAGAAATGACATTCGTAGTCAGCATTGTGGGAAGAGTTATCACAGGTAGCCATATTGTGTAAATTTCGAGAATTGGCATTGATAGCCATATTGTAGGTACATTCGAGATTCATTCTTACAATGCAGTAAGAAATCGAATAATAGAGAACTGTCTTGTTTTATCCTGAGGACAACATGATTGATAGTCTACTTGCACAATTTTGGCAGTATCATGAACATCTTAAAGAGAGCGACCTAGTTGTGACTAAACTAGTAAGAATTATTTCATGCTATTCGGAATGAGCTACACAAACAACATACTATATCTAAAGGATAAAAATGTCACATCATAAAAAAAAATTCCTATTGTTTTTTATGCACTTTCTTCTTCAATATTGCAGAAGATTATGACCCAATTTCAAACAACGCTAGTAATTTATATTAATAATATTTATATTTAATTATATATAACATTACCAAAAATAATTTGCTTCACGTAAATAACACATTTTCTTGAAACAAAAAATATATTAAAATTAAAATTACATATCCCTTTTATCAAGATTCAAGCATTAATATTCAATATATAAAATGAAGAAGAAGAAAAACAAAGATAAAATATTATTTAAGCATTTCAATAATAAAAGAAGACAAAATACTATTGAATCATTTATCCGTTTAAAAACTATTCTCCCTTTTATCAATTGAAACCTTTTAAAAGTCACCATAATAAAATACCTAATAATTATTATAAAAAAGTAAATAAATGACTATAAATTAACAATTTTTAGAAAAAAATACTAATAATTTAACCGAATTACATAAATAATTATAAATTACTAATATTTATTTGGACTCTATTAGTAGATGCTACTTAATATTAGTAATCTTTTTAACACAATGCACATGACCCTAATATAAACTTTTTTCAATGAAACAAATAATGCTTGTATATAAATTGATGGGTGGAACAAAAAGATGGATTTAAGTGGTGTGGTAAGCTGTCCCAAGGTTGAGTGTGCAATTTGAATATCACTTATATAACAAAAAGCCATTACATTAAGCCTTAATTAGTTAAAGTCACTAACAATAAATTTCTTCTCGTTTTTATACCAAAAATAAATGATTGGAAAATCCCTATTAGATCTTAGATTCAGATAAAGGTTAACCTATATAAAGGTAGGGGTTGCTTAACCTTAGGTAAATCATCAAAAAATAGTAAAAACACATTAAAAATAAGTTCATTATCTTTTAAATATTTAATATTTAATTTTATTAGACAATTATACTTGTTTTAGCTCTAATCTGAGTCCTAAGGGCTGATAAAAAATTCATAAAAAGATGAGAAAATGTGTATGTATTGACATTGTAAAAAAAATTATATAGTGATTGTATCATCCATTATTAATATTTTATAATCATTTAACTTTTAAATATAAGTAATAAAATAGATAATGAATAATGTATTGATTGTGTATGAATATTTATATTAGTATTACATAGATATTACCCTATAAAAATTTATACACAATCAATGCATCATCCACCATATCTATGTGATTTTTATTTAAAAATTAATAATAATTAAAAATAAATAATAAATGATATAGTGTTAAATATAAAAATATGTATATATGTTTTTCTCATAAAAATATAGTCAGTGTCTTGTGCCTGACCCATATAGAAGCCACTAGAAATTATGTTTCCTGCTACTTCTACATTCATTAGTCTAATGCACGGAAATTTTATTAGAATATAATATGTACACAAGTAAATATTTATATATATTCAGTATATCATCTATTATTTATTTGTATATATTATTTTTATTTAAAAGTTAATGATTATTAAAAGTGAATGTTGTATAATATAATGATAGTGCAAAAAGAGTTGGTGTGTATATATTTGTTTCTACAATTTATTAAGGATTTAATATATTAACACTGGCAGCGTAAGTGATTTTTACACTATCAGCAAATCTCCACCATTCATTTATTTGTTAGTATTGATTTTCAAACAAAAGTATTATAAATCAATGGTAGATAATATGCTGACAGTGTAAAAAACTTTACACTGTTAATGCATAGATTTTAATCTCATTTATTAATAATTAAACAAACTAACGCATTAACACCAAAATATTACTATTTCTCAACTATTTCATTCCATATTATATGCAATCTAAGAATTAAGCATCTAATCAAGCACCTAAAGGAATCTTCCCCAACACCAAAAGGGTACTTCAGTAAATCAAAACATTTTTTAATTTTTCTATAAATTCCACAACCACCACCACACTTATTTCAGTGCCACCAAGAGAGAAAAAATAGATAGAGAGAGTAATTAATATACTGAGTGAATCAGAAAATATGAGACCAATAAACAGTGTATCAACATCAACATCAACATCACCAAGCACTGGAATTAAGCTATGGAAATCACCAATTCCTTATCTTTTTGGAGGTTTGGCTCTAATGATGGCTCTTATTTCTGTGGCATTGGTGATTCTTGTTTGTTCCTATAGAAAACGTTCTTCTCAATCATCATCAACTGAAGCAAATGAAGATGTTAAACAAACAATGTCTAAGAATATAGAGAGTAATTCAGAGCCTGAGTTACTTGTTATTATGGCTGGTGATGATAAACCAACTTATCTAGCTAAACCTATAATCACTTCTTCAAGTTACTGCACTTGCACTTGTGAAAATCGAGAATCGACTGCATACCCAAGTAAACTACGTACCAGTACCAGTACCACGTATTTGGTGACTATGGAATCGACATCTTCATCAAGCTCAACAACCAATGAAGACGGGTTATCCAGTTAAGTTTGGTAGGAGAAACAAATTTTTGTTATGAAGATTTATGGTTCTTCCTTTTATTTCTCTCTTCATATTCTAGTGGTTTTGTGAGCACGGAATATGAACATGATAATGAGTGGTTTTATGGATTTTTTTTGTTTTTATGATAATGAAAGTATTATGGCTTTGTTTTGCGGCTAATTATGCTCATTATTCTACAACCAAATCTAAACTCAAGACTTTGAACACTAATTCATATAATTATGAGAAATTAATTCATCTCCATACCATAAGCGTAAGTTTTTTATTTTTTGTTTACCATATATAGCTAAAGCATAGATTTTGAAGGCAGAAACAAGAAATCATACAAGAGCATAGAAAACCCAGAAGAACTTAATTTTTAATTTCTTAAATATTATTTTTCCTTTGCAATTTAGAAGTCAGTTTGAGCAACATTAAAGTCATTCTTTAGTAATTTTTACAGTTTTAAATATTGAAATGGTCTTTCTGCTCATGTTACGGTTTTAAATATTAAAACAGTCTTTCTGCTTATGGATAAAACTGCATAGTTTTAACTCCCCAAACCTCATTAAGTGAGAGCTTCTTGTACTGCGGCACCATTTTTTTTATTCATTTTCCTTTGCAAAATTTATAAATCATGCTTAGGAATTGCATTCTGTTGAACACAGTCCGTGTGTTAAAATGGGTATATTGGCATGTCACTTAAAACAAATCATTATATCTGTTTGCTAAGCTTTCTTTCCACCTCTTTCTTTCGTGTTTCGATTTAGCATATGATTCCACTTCTTTCCCAATTAAAATCAACTTTGTAAACCAACATGATGTCAAGAATATAATTTTTTTTTGTCAGCTGTATATAAAAAGACTTTGTTGAGAGATATCGAATCCACAAGTTCGATGATCTGCCTCAAAAGAAATTAGTTTTCAACTGTTGACCGATGAAACCTTTAATATCCAACCTTCAAACATGTGTTAAAGTTAAGGGTGGAAACAGGTCAGGTCAGACTAGACTTTGCCTTAAACATGCCCAACCTATATAGCATATAGGAGCCTAGGCCTAGCCTGTTTAAATTTTTTTTCAAAGCCTATGTCTGGCCTGTTAGATCGGTCGATTAGCTTTAATATGCCTTTTGGATGGCCTAAAGTCTAGCTCGTTAAAGCAAATAGGCTTTTCAAAAAGTCTGAGCCTGACTTGTTCGCGAAAAAAGTCTAGCCTGACCTAGTCTGTTATAGGTCAGGTAATAGGCCATTGATAAGCGGTCTGACCTGTTTCCACCCTTAGTTAAAGCCTAGTCCCAATTAAGAGTTAGTATCATTTTTAGTACTGAAGAGGAAAATACTCTAATAACTAAAGAAAAGATAGATTCTAATGACACTTTTATTATTATTTACAATAAGAAATGACATTTTTATCCTTAAAAGTAAAAACAAATAACAAAATTTCCGGATCCTGATATCCAATTAAAGATGCCATAAAACATAGAAGTGTGTACTTGGACACAAAAGGAAGAAAAATTAAGTGGAGCATCATCAATGACCAAATGCAAACAATGCTTAATGCATTTGCATTAAAAAAATGCAGCATTCTAGTTTCCAAATATAATATCTAGAGAGATAAATTAGATATCTAGAGAGATAAAGAGAATAATTTGTTTGGTGGGTTGATGATGAAATAATCATCGGCTAGAATTGGAGTCACAAAACCCATCAAAGTCACATAGAAAAGTGGTATTGGATAACACAGCATCTAGGCATGTGAAAGTGGAACCCTTTTGTTTTTTATGCTATGTGGGTTTATTTTTTTCTTTTCACTTTATATGAGTCATAAAGATTTGGCACTAGTCTACAAAAGGAGACGCGGCGAAACGCACTTGTTTTTGTTACTTTACCAAGTGGTTTCTTCATTATGTCATTGTTGGTTTTATGAAATGCGGCGGCTAGAAATTGCAAGTGGCAAAAATGGTCAATGTTGTTGCACTTGAAAGAAAGAAAAAAGTTAATTACAAATTCACAATTGATTAAAATAGAATAAACATCCCAAAATTCGATCTCATTTTTCATAATTGATTAATTAATATTTGGTTAAAAATTATTTGTCTATTAAATTATTTATCGAACTATGAAAAAGATTAAACAAAAAACAAAAATATAGTTATTATATGTTTTACATTAAGTAACATGTGGAGTAACTCTTAGTATAGCAATAAAAACAAGATTTATAGACGGATTGACTAATCAAGTTCCCATCGAAATAGCATCAACACAAGGAAAAACATTCCCCATTCGTTCATTATTAGAGGATTCCCAAGAACATCCGAATTGAAATATGACTTTCAGATTAAGTTTCAAATTAATGAGGCAGTGAAGCAAGAATAGTCATTGTAGCAATGAGCTATAAAGTCAGAGGATATATGGGAGAAGTAAGTGGTGGCGAAGCTAGGGATGAAAAAAGTGTCTACTGTGAATGTAATGAGATAAGTTTTTTTGGTACTAACAATGTATCTCAAAGAACATATCATGATAAGACTTAAGCACACGAGAAAAGCTCAATCCAAAAGATTAGATTATTAGGTAAGATATCCTCATGGCTTAAGTACTACAATGAGTTTATTATTCTACTCGATGTGGGACTCCTAACATTGCTGCCCCCTTTAAGGGTCGACGTCCACGACAAAACTTTCACTCTATTCAACGTTTCTCTTTTGGCGGCTTCGCTCACCTATTAGTATATGATAATATACCTTAATCTAGTCTATATGCACCCCTTTCCGTGACACAACTCTCAATGAAAGATACCAATTGTTAGGACTTAAGCAATGAGGAGAGTCCAACCCAAAAGACTACACTTTTAGGTGGGAGAGTTTCATGGCTTAAGTATCACAATGAATTTGTTATTCTACTTAATGTGAACTACTAACAAATCCCTTTCAGAGTGTGTGACTTCCCCTTTAAACAAGTGTCACACACTTGATCTTTTGGTCATGCTGATAATCTAATGGGGTGTTACACTACTAGATCAATATCGTGTTGGTGTGATGAGATAAGTTGATGACATGGGTACAATTTTCATCAACGATAAAGCATTAGATATTCCTTAGACACCAGATAGGGCAAGTGACGATGGTGAAGCTAGTGATTAAGGAATTGTGGAGGACTAGATAGGGCAAGTGATGATGGTGAAGCTACAATGTGTAGTGAAAATATTTTATGAGAGTTCAAAGATATGTTAAATAGAATAATGAACACTTTAAAATAATTCTATTTACATATCTAACAGCTTAATAATTTTACGATCCATTAAATTTAGTGACAAGGGATTAATACACATTTGAGAGAAAAAAATTATTTCATAAATTAATATAATAATTAATCACTAATATTTATAAATATAAATGAGAGATAATTTAAATCAACTTGTTTATGTTAACTTCTACAACATTAATAACTCTTTTATATAAAATCGTGGGAGAATTATAAGATGCCTTATAAAGAGAAAGAAATATGATGAAGAATTGGAAAAAGGGTAAACAATACACTTTCGTAAGATTGATCTTGATCACTTTCATATCTTAACTCACATCTTAGTCAATTGATCCAATTCTTTTTATTATTTGTGTATCTATATCTATATTTTATTATATATAAAGGAAAAATATGGTATAATTATCATCATGATATAATTTTTGTTTTTCTATTTTGCTGGTAATACTTTTTAATTTCTAAAAAAATTATATAATTATATATAATCACCATCCTCTCATCTTAATTAATTTGACCATTAAAATAAAGATAAAAAATATAATATAATGCGTACTCAACAAAAATTACAATATAAAAAATATTCCAACTCACCAAAATAAAATATATAAAAATTAAATATTTGTTGCCATGCTGGTATATATAATGAATACCTGCTGTCCCGAAATAGTGTGTCACTGCTTGTGGTTGGTTGAAAAATACACATTGTATGGGACAGAAGATGTGCTCCTCTGGTATATATGGAATAAATGTCTCCTCATATATGAAGATAATTTATCTCTTTGAATTCACTCATTGTTTGATATATGTCTTGTTTTTCTATATTATTATATATAAAAATATGACACATGTCATAAAAAGACAAAATAAGACACATTTCAAACAATGAGTAAATTTAAGGAGATAAGTTATCTCCTAATATGAGGAGTGACTTTATTCTTATATATATATATAAAATTTAAAATCTATGCATTGTCACTGTAAAGTTTTTTACACTATCAATCCATCATTATTTTGTATTACTTTTGTTTGAGAATCAATGATGACTAACATATAAATGATGAATGATTTGCTGATAGTGTAAAAACACTTACATTTGTCAATGTATACATATTAAGTCCATATATATATTTCTTTTTTTTCTTCATTTTTTCATCATTTATTTCGCTCACTTATTTGGTCTGTTGGATGTAAAAAATGAATAACTGAGATTGAGTATAATTAGTGTAATTTAAATTGGGTTAAACAGATCCCTCCTCTCATAAATATAGGTTTGAAACAAAAATGTAAAAGGAAGTTTGCCTATTATATATATACACTAGAGTGTTTCAGCCAGCTTTTCAATTATTTGTAATTTATACTTTAAATGCTGTAAATTTCAAATATAATAAGTGAGATAGAAAAGAAATACTTGAAGGTTAAAGGAAGAAGATTATAATAAAAAAATAGAGAGATTTAAAACATTATATGTCCATAAAATTGATGGGTAGATCCTCACTCTTTATAAATTATAAAAGGTAAAATAGGTAAACACAGATTATATCATAGGTAATTGTTCTGTGTTCCAATCTTTTCTTTGATTTTACAGGAAGGACAAGAAACATTAAAATTAGAACAACCATATAAAAGAAAAAAGAAAAGCAAGATGGGTAGTTAAAAACATTGTTTCTACACATAATTTTCTTGATACCATTCTAGTTACCTTCTTTTGTCTGAAAAATAGGTATGCTAAAACACATTTTTATTTTATCACAGAATATAATGTACAATATTATAACAAAAAAACAAGTTATTATTGCTTTAGTTGATTGGAGAATATGGTGTTAGTTCTTCAATGTGCCTCTTGGCTATAAGAAATAAAGAATGCTTCCTTCTAGGTATTGATAATAAATAATAATGATTATGTTTGCGCTTTTCCAATATATTCTTAGGATATTCGATGTGCTGTTTTATGTAAACAGCAGTGTTGATAGAACTTTCACACCTTCAAGTCTTATCAAGCTACAAGGTTGTACTATTCAAATGCTAATCTTGGACTGTGGGTACATATCAAAAAGCAAAATAAATACTTTGTAATATATATGCATTTTTGATATAAAGATTTATATACAATGAGTATTTTATTAACTATTTATTTATATTATTTTTTAAAAAGTTAATAATAATTAAAAATAAACTATGAATAATAGATTGATGTTATATAAAACTCTTACATTGATAATATTTTTCTCTCTCAAAAGAATAATGTTAAAGCAGAGATCCACTTTTGGTTATTAAAATTTTGATCCTTAAAAAATTAATAAATTGAATGGTGGCAAAAAGATCGTCAAATTTTAGTTTTTTTAATATTTTTTATACTAATTTTTTGTGAAGTTTTAATCATGATTGGGGCTATTTTAACTTTTAGTTTTGATTTTTTTTAGAGAATTTTACATTTTAAGGATTAAATTGGTAGAGGATTTTTTAAAAACTAAAGTAGAGTTCGTGAAATTCCAACCATGCCATTCAGGACCATGACGGCTTAGACCAAGTCTACCATTTTGACTAGGGATTACAAAGTGTGTGATAGTGCTTAATGCTTACTATAGATGACAAAATGAACATTGTTTGCGAACGTGTCTGCATAACCAATAATTTTTTACGAATCGGGCATGTGAATTTTGCCTATTTATTCATTTTGGCCGACCCACTTGCCTGCGAAGCTCACAAAAAATTTTAATGTGCAATGTAGGCAGCCCACATGCATAAGATAAGGAAAAAAGAAAATTATAATAAATTATGTTGTAATGTGATTTAATATTTTAAAAAAATTATGATGTAATGTGATTTAATATTTTAAAAAAATTATGATGTAATACGATTTAGTTAACTTTATAGAAAATATCAAAAAAAAATTTAATTTTGTTCTCTTTTAATTACTTAATTTAATTTATTTTTTATTTATTACATTAAATTTTTAATTTTCAACTATTCATCAATGTCCGTGGGGCACTTGTTATCCCGTTTTAAAACAGGCAGGGCATGCCATTTTGTTCATTAAACCATCGTGGGCATGTCTGTGTCCGCTTAAACATCAGTAACGTTAATACTGGTTTGAATGATTTATGTTTACCAACGTATTTGATAGAAAGCATAGTTGCTGTTAATACATGCAACAACGCATAATTAAGGAATCGTTGTTGAAGATGACATAGTAATCATGTTTGCTTAATTATATGTTGTTGATGTTTTACGACATTTTAAATGTCTGAGATATTAATGGTGACAGTTATGCGTCTATTTGTTTGTTGAAATATTAATGGTTTAGTGGTTATGCATTTCTTGGTTGTTGAAATATTAATGGTTGCTCATCTATAAAAATTGTGGTTCACTCAATGTTCTATTTCATCAGTAAGAGTATGTGTTTCTTATTCTATAAGAGTATGTTCATGAAGATAGGAGGAAGAAAATACAAAGTAGTAAAAAAGAGAGGAATAATGCAGAGAGTGAAAAAGAGAAAAAGGACCCAAATTTCTATAGAGAAGTCGAGGAAAAAATTGTGTTTCTGTTTCAGAATTATGTCAAGGAGGTTTTTAACAACTTTTGATATTGTAAAATGACTCATATTTCAGAAGGAAGGTGATTGTCATATAAGATTTACATTAGATGAAAATTTAATTTGTAAAGTATTGAGTTCATTGAGCTCTTTCAATTTTTTCAGATCATTGAAATCTTTTGATTTTCAAAACGGGTCCAAATTTCAGAAGGAAAGTGACTGTTATACAAGATTTGCATGAGATAAAGATTTGTATAGAGGAGTCGAGAAAAAAATTATTTCCTTCATTGAAATCATGTCAAGGAGGTCTTTAAAAACTTTTGATTTGGAAAAAGTACCGAGATTTTGAAAGGAAATAAAAGGAAAAAATTATTTCCTTCATTGAATTCTTTTGCATTGTATTCTTCATTTGCCAAATCATTTAGTTCATTATATTCACATGTACTAAATCATTTAGTTCATGATAATGTATTTTGTCTATGTGAATGAATAATAAAACAATTATTTTGGATGTTAATTTCCAGTTTTTGTTAATTATTTGGATGATTATTTTCTTTAATACTTTTGTTGTTCCTTATTAATAAATTAAACACGATAAACAAATTAACAATACTTAATAAATACAAAACTAAATTAACAAAATCTAATGTTTAATATTTTTCAAGTTTCGTATTATTAAACATAATTATATAGTAATCTACTTCATGCCAACTTCATCGTAATGAACGTTAATTCATGTTGTATAAATATTTTCCACTTATGTAAAATGTTAATTTAACAACGCATAACTACGATCACGCTGTTAATTTGGAAAATGAGTTCACTTTAACAACGCATAATTACGATTGTGCTGTCAATTAGATTCTATTCAACAACACTACATATCGGTAGCACTGTTGATGTGTTAATGAAAATAAGTAGTAAACAGTTGGATACACAACAACAACGTAATCCTTACTATGCATTGTTGAAGATTGAATACAACAGCGTCACTTTTAGTATGATATGTTGAAGATGTGTTAATGAAAATAAGTAGTAAACAACTAGATACATAACAACAACGCAATCCTTAATAATCCTTAACAACGCAATACAATAATGCTACTTTTAGTATACGCCGTGGAAGATGTCTATTCAACAGTGCTACTGTTTATAGGCGTTGTTAAATTGGTAATACATTTTAAATATAAAAAATATGAATCGTTCCCTCTACGCTCTCAAACTTAATCAAAAAGAAATCCTCATACTCATAAACCTGAAAATACTTCATCAATGACTTCCCAAAGTGGTGATCGTGGTTCTTACATTGGTGACGAAGCTACACCGACTCTACAAGACAAGCAAATCGTTGCTAAAAAAGGACCTCCATGTGAAATGACTTCCATGAAGATTGTCATTCGATCAAGAAGTAAGGATGTGAAGATATAAGTTTAATGAAACTCTAAAGGCCAACAATTAAACTTGAAGGGTGACAACGCATTGGTAAGATACATTGGTGTTGTAGCTAACATTAAACAAATGAAGTGATGTAGGGAATACTGTGAATGAGCGTATTTGGAATGAAATAACAATAAGTTTATTTTCCAGTTTTTGTGTTTTCATGCAACGTACATATATGTATTACATTTTCATGCAATGTACGTATATGTTTTATGTTTTCATACAATGTACGTATATGCATGTATTTTCATGAAATATATATGGTATATGTGTTTTTATTTCAGTCAACTTTTGATGTTGGTGAGGAGCACAAAAATTATATCCTTAAATCGACTAGCAAGACTCTACAATAATTTCAAACTGATGTCAGAAAATTACTCAGAGATGCTCATGGCAATGTCAACCTAAAACCTCCAACTAAATATACAAATATCGTTGATTAAGAGGATTGAAAGACTTTTGTCACCCTACGCATACAAGACGAGTCTTTCTTGGTAAAATCATATTCTTTGTATTGACTTTTGTATATATGCTTTTGTATATACATATATATAAATATATGATTGTTGATATTAGTGTTGTTTATTGTTTCAGAAATTAAGTAATGAAAACCGCAAAGGGGCATCCAAGCCTTTATATCCATACCGAGCTTCTTGAGCGGTATATAGAAGAATCGACGAAAAAATTGCAAGTATTGTTAATTTGTAAGTACATTATTGGTTATGTTTTATATGCATATATATCTAATTACATTATTATTGGTTATGTTTTGTTAATCAGAGAACAAAAGCAATACACCTATGACTCCACATGGAAAAGAACTGGATGTTCTATGCGTGAATGCCCGTAAGAACAAGAATGATGTCATCGATAATGAGGAAGTTCAAGAAGCGACAAGAGATGTTGTAAGTGCTCATTTTTTAATTATACTTAATTCACATACTTTATTTATCAAAATATGATTAATTAACATAATGTTTTTTTCTTGATTTGTCAGGTTGCCCCAAAGGAAAAGGAGGCAAACCCTAATAGTCGCATAATACATGACAAGTCACTAGGAGTGCCTATATACCCTGATTGTGTCTGAGGTGCGAGATTTGGGGTTAGCTAGCAAACATGTGCACCCATCCAAAGCGTGCAACCAAAGCCCAAACGAGCCAGGTTCAAAATCAACTAGATGGCCTCATGCAACGGTTCAACGAATTTGAGCAATCAATGAAGGCGAAGGAAGCTGAGTGGCAACGACTAGCTAGTAATGTTGACACTGTTCCTTTAACCGTCAATGAGAGTTGTACATCTGCACCTTACAACATTCTCATTCTGATTCCCATTCTTGAGGTAACTTAGTTAACTTATTTTAATTTATTCTTTAACTAATTATATGTTTTAACTTACGTACAAGAAATCGGTTCTTGCAAACTTTTCCTAGATACCCCAACTAGCTGAGTAGTGGGTGTTGGGAAAGTGCACAAGTCGTCCGATGATATACTTCATAATGCATGTATCCCACGCTATCATGTGAAGGTCTCGATTGACATTGCAATCAATGATAATGCGTTGCTGCCAATTCCTCTCAATGAGGATATCTTCACAGTCGGAGGGGGTATAGGCACTTTTGTGGCTTGGCCAGTAAACCTTGTTCAAGTAATTCATCCTAAGGTATGATTTTTCACCTTATGCTCATTCATATTATATATCTATTTCTCTATAATTGATATGTTTTTTATTAAATATTTTAAGAAAATGTATATTCCACTCCCAATAACACCTAAAAGTCTAAGGCATCTTTGGTGGATGTGAGCTCAAAGCCATCCATTGGAGATGTGAGCTCCAAGAAAACTACCAACTATTGTACTCAGCTGTTGGAGTATGTACAGAAGTTGGGAGATGATACGATAATTATATCAATTCCCAATGAAGTCTTCGGGGATAATATTGATGAATATGTTGGCATCAATGAAATCCAGGATGTATATAAACGTGATTGTATAGGTGCAACTTCTGTATGTATATATATGAGGTAAATTATGTTTTCTTAACTTTTCACTTTTGCATGACGGTGTGTTATAATTAACTAACATTTATGTTATATATATTAGGTACTCGTATGGAAATTTTATTAAGGTAAATAAGGAAAATGTGATGTTCATATCCCCACACCTTACTACTTTGGTGTTAAGTGACAAAAATGAGATTGAGGGAAAAAAAGAACGAATTACAGATAATCTCCTCCATCATAAAGAAGATGCAAATTTATTTTGTGCACCTTTTAATACCAGGTGGGAATTTTTATTTGTCTTTTATATTTCTTTCTTTAGTATGTTTGTTGTGCTTAACATTTCCTAACCATGTACATATGTTTTGTTAGACATCATTGAGTAGTCCACTTACTTCGCTATGAAAGAAATGTTTTCTAGGTAAGTGAAGTAGTCATTTAAACTTTTAGTTACACTTTCACTTTAATTTTTTGTTTAGTAATTAAGTATATTTTCTATTGTTTAGTGAGGTGAGAGTTTACAGAAGTTGTAATCTTGCTAAAAACAAACAAATCCCAAAATTCAGTGGACTCATATAAAGGTATTAGCACAAATCATCTCAAACAATTATATGTGTACTTGCCAATTAATGATATACTTATATGTTTACTTCATTTTAATTGTAGACCCCTTGCCAAAAAACTAGGAAGGTTGCGGCTATTACGTGCTAAAATTCATGAATGATCATTCAACAATGACCAACTAATGTAATCAAGATTGATGGCAAATCATATATAGATGACGAAGTCAACCACACTAGAGAATAATGATCAAACTTTGTACTTATTTCTGTTGACAAATCATAGCTAAATGTATAGTAGATTAGTTTTGCACAGATTGTAGCTTAAGGAGTTCAATGTAATGTATATGATCTGGTCTATGTAATTAATGTAACACAAATTATAGTATAGATTGTAGCTTAGGGAATTCAATTCAATGTAAACATTACAGTGTAATTAATGATCAATATATAAATTAAGTTATGTTCATATATTCATTTCGTTGTTATGTTATGTTTCTGTATGCATTCAGGTTATTTTCTCTTGTGTGCGTAACTGTGTAGAATTAGGAATAATGGTAATCGATAATGTTTTTTTGTGAATGCGCTGTCATTATAACCATACAATAGCGTTTTTTTAACAATGCGTTGTTGATTACGTTGCATTTCAACAACACGTTCACCAAAAAGTGATGTTGATTACGTTGCATTCAACAACGTATTCACCATAAAGCACTGTTGAATATTTATCTTTCATTTATTCTCTTTTAGCTATACAACAGCGCATTCGGTAAGAAGCGCTATAGATATGATCAACACAACTATTTCCTCTATACTTAATCGCTTAACACATTGCTTAATCGATTAATTGTTTGAATGTTATTTATTGCCAATATTAATTGTTCTATATATTTAATTAATTGTCATTAATAGGATGTCATAATGTAATTACTAATTTGAATTTCATTAAAAAATGAATTAGTACAAAAATTATTATATCTTACACAATGTTTCCTTAAGATTGCACTGTGGAACACTTACCTTCTTTATATTTGAATGAGGAGTTCTTCCATAGTGTTTGCTTAAGGTTGTGATGTTGATTAGGTATCATTGACAGCACCATCTTCACTATGCACTGTTGATTTTGTATCATTGACATCGACATCATAATTATGTGCTATTGAAGATACTATCCTACCCTAAAAAATTAAAGTGTTCCCACATTCTCACACATTCATTAACAATCTCAACACTCATTTACTCAGCAACAAAACACATTTACTCTCAAACTCAACCTCGAAAATCATTCACTGAATACACTGAAAATCATTCACTCATTTTACACAAAAATCATTAACACCAATTTCAAAAATCCTTCACTTGTTTAACCTCAAAATCATCATTCACACATTCAACACCGAATTGAAAGTGAGTTTTTCATATAGTTATTTGCCTTTTTAATTACATTATATTTAGCTTGTATTGAGTTATAAATATTTTCCTTATAAATGAGTGAAAGTGATTTCACTCATTTAGCTTGTATTGAGTTGGGATTTCCGAGTTCCGACTCATTTAGCTTACATTATGAGTTAGAGTTCCCCTATTTTTAATTACATAATAATGCATTTGCTCTACTTGGTGAGCTTAACTCCAAGCTTTAGAGATTTATGCTCATTATATTTTTTTTTCTTTATAGAAAATGGACCGAAAATGGATGAGTGTCAATCGATTGACGAATGACTATGAAGAATGAGTGAAATCATTTGTTAGGTTTGCAATTGAGAATTCTGAAAACCCTAATAGAATTGTACGTCCTTTCTTAAGATGTTGTTACTCAAACCGAATTACTCACAATGAGTTAAAAGTTCATTTAGTGTGTCACGATATTGATCAAAGTTACATTGATGAGGAGTTGAACATAAATGCACAATCAGTTTCCGAAAGATTGAAATGGTTAGCCACTGGTCCAAGCCTTCATGTCTTATCCTGCAACTAGTTACCTAATTAATGGGATCACATTTTATACGGAAAAAGAAGATGATCAAAGTAAAATGCAAAATAGTGGTGTGACTCTTGTTGCTCGAACTTTACACATGTCAAGTGCAAAAGATAGAAATCCAATATATGCGAACATGACATACTTTGGAGTGATTGAACATATATGAGAATTGGATTACACAATGTTTCGGATGCTGGTTTTTTATTGTATGTGGGTTGATAACAACAATGACTTTCGGGTTGATGACTTAGGGTTCATGCAAGTGGATCTTAATAGGCCAGGATGTAAAGACGATCCGTTTATTCTAGCATCACAAGCTTAACAAGTATTTTATGTTAGTGATCCAAGTGATATAAAATGGTCCATTATTCTTTTAACTAACAAAATAATCGTTAATAATATTGATGACCAATAATATGAAGATATTGATGACGATGATCCTTTTTTGGGGACATATTAGTCGCGTGGGAGCAAACCAACTACAGATGATGATTTATATACAAGACAAGAGATGATCATGATGAAGAGCATTGGGTAAATCAATATGATTCTCCAAACAAGGATAACCCTACAAGACAAAAACAATCAAAGGAAAGGAAAAAAGTAGACGCAAGTAATCTTTGTATAATTATAGCTTGATTTTGATTGTTTGTAATTTGTATAATATTGATTCTTTGTAATTTGTGTAACTTTTTTATTTGTAATTATGTACTCCATCGAAACATATATAATTGACATGATATTCATTATTAGTATTTTGTATTGTATTGATGTTTAATAAAACAAACTTCTGGTCTGTATTAATGTGTCTGTGTTGTTCAGAATGCATAAATGTCTGTGTTGTTAAGAATGTATGTTCTGCTAATAAATGTATTAATTTATACAAATCAACAGCGAATTCCAGGGGAAGCCCTGACATGTGTTGTTGTAAAGGATAACTACAACAACGCTATGTGTGTGATACGTTGTTGTATTAAGGTGTTGTTTGAGAAAATTTATGAATAATAGTATTATAATACAACAACGCTTTTATGTTATTGCGCTGTTAAATATATGAACTTCAACAACGCAACAATAAGCGCTGTTAATAAGACCTATAAAATACGTTGTTTATATAAAACTACATGACAATGCTTTATGGACGATGCGCTGTTGTATTGATGCACTATATGACAATGCTTTGTGGACGATGCACTATTGTATTGATACACTACATGACAATAATTTTGTGTGTTACACTGTGGTATATAATCAATACAACATCGTTTGTGAAACACTGTTAATGATGACCATAAGCACTGTGGTACAGTCAAACAGAAAGCGCCCGAAAGTGCTGTTATACATATAAAATAAGCATTGTTGAACGACAACTCTAGCATAATATAGACATGAATCAATGAAGGATTATTTAGTATTTATTTTCTTGGATAGTTATTTTCTTTAACCCCATGAGGGTAACCTAGGAATATGCATTTCCTTGATTTAGCATCCATTTTTTTCCTAGGAGAAACTAATGTGGAAGCATAACAAAGACAACCAAATACTCTCAAGTGCTTGAGGTTAGGAAATGTGTTATGCAATTCTTCAAAAGAGGACTTATTAGACAAGAAAATAGTAGGTTGCCTATTAATTAGATGAACAAAATGACAGATAGCATAATTCCATAAATAGACACGTAAGTTAGATTGAAAAATTAGAGCTCTAGCCACACACAATATGTGTTAGTGTTTTCTTTCCACAATGCATTTTGTTGTGGTGTCTCAACACATGAGGTTTGGTATTGTATTCCCTTTTCCATATAGAAATATCTCTTAATAAATTCTCTCCCATTGTTAGACCTAATAGTTTTATTTTTCTTATTGAATTGATTGTGAGCATATGTCACAAAGGCTTTAACAAGAGGGATGACTTTTGCTTTTAATTTCATGAAATAGATCCAGGTGAACTTGGTTTTTTCATCTACTATCGTTAAAAAGTATATGTGTCCAAAAGTAGATGGGGTGGAAAGGGTCCCCATATGTCTATATGTATTAAGTCAAAATCAGTTTCAAATTTAGTAATGTTAGAAGTTTAGGGTAGCCTTTTGTGTTTAGCTAAGTGACAAATCTCACAAGGGTCTAAAGTTTTATTGCATTTAATGAATATAAAAACAGATGACATAGTAGTTATTTTCTCATGAGATGAGTGGCCTAATCTAGAATGCCACATGTTACAATCACCATAACTAGTGAAGGCATTTACATGATGAGGTTACATGATGAGGTTCATTGTATTTCTTGTTGGATTGATTTAGTACATATAATCCTCCCTTTAGCTCAACTGCACCAATCATCTTCAAGGAGTGTGAGTCCTGAATTTGACAATGTTTTGTTGAGAAAGTTAAGTGCAGGCTAAGGAGGATGTGAGTTTTGAGACATAAATAAGGTTGAAATTGAAGACAGGCACATATAAAACATTGGTGAGGTAAAAGTTATAAGAGAATACAATAGTTCCTGAATGGCAGGAAGTAACTTGATTGCCATTAGGTAATGCAATCAAGAGAGGTTTAATCCTCTTATAATTTTGATCAAGAGAAAGGGAGTGACAGATATGGTCTGTTGCCCCTGTGTCAAGTGCCCAACAACTTGACTTGGTCTTGTATGAAAAAAGATGTTAGAGATGTACCTGACTTGGTTAGTATTGTGAGAGCCTTGCCTCATGGATTCTTGAGTCATGTTCTTCAATGCATTATATTGAGCAGGTGTAAATAGACATGATGAATTTGGCTTGTCTTCCTTGGATCCAGTATTCTCAGCTTTTTCTGGTGTATCAATCTTTGGTTATGTGCCTGAGTAACAATTGATATTGGTGTAATTTGTGAAATATCCCAGGGAAACCCAAGCTTTTTATAGCAAGTATCAACCGTATGGCCAATTCTTTGACAATAAGTACAAATCTTCTGTCATCTACCTCTTGCAAAAGAACCAGATCTGCCCTGAATGTTGGATCCTCCACTTTTTGATCTTCTAAGCCCTCTTCCTCTACCTCTTGGTCTGTTGTCATAGGAATTACTTGATAAGTTTGCTGAGAAACTTGGTTCTTCAAAGAACATTTGTCTTTCTTGTTGAACCAATATTGAGAAGACTTTATTGATTGGTGTGAAATGGTCCATAAGCATAAGCTGTAATCTAACAGAGGAGAATTGATCATTTAATCTGCTAAGAAAACAAATTACATAGTCATTCTCCCTATACTTCCTTATGGTGGATATAAATGCACAATGGCACTTGATTTCATAGTAGAAGGGTGGGATTGGTTTATAGTTGTACAATTGTTCCCATAATCCCTTCATTTGAGTATAGAATTTGTCAACTGAAGCATTACCCTGCTTGATTGAATGAATGAATTTGGCCAATTAGCTCTGAAACTCTGAACATATCTCCTTGGTGATACCTCTCCTTCAAGTCTTCCCATATTTCTTGTGCACTTTCTATCCATAGTACACTTTGTACAATGGATGGTTCTATTGAGTGACTAATCCATGACACCACTAAGTTGTTACATATTTTCCATGTTGCATACATCAAATCATGTGGTAAAGGTTTGGTTAAGGATTCATCAATGAATTCTAGCTTGTTCTTGGTTTCTAAGGCCATGGTCATTGCTCTTAACCATGAATGGTAATTTTCACCATTTAGTAAGATGGAAACCAGAGTTGAGCCTAGGTTTTCGTTGGGGATGTAAGTAATAGGGATTTAAAGGATCTAGAATGAGGTTTGTGATTTGGTTGGCCATCAGGAACATAAATACACAAATTTGTGGTAAAAAATGAGATGTGATAACATAAAGAAATAAAGAAAGTATTGAAACTGTAAGAAGAAGAAATAGAAGCAATGATGCAATAAAGGCATAGTAGATTCACCTTCTCAAGGGTGCTCTGATACCATGTGAAAATTGAACTCCCATGGCAGATGAAAGAAATGAAAAACCAGCCTTGTAACAACAATGAAAGATACAAAAATAAGACAAAAGAAAAAGCTTGTAAAGCTTGAATGAGTGAAAATGAAGAAACTTCTTATTGGTTCTTCAATGAATGATTTCAATATACATCATAACTCCTATTTATCCTAATTCTAATGAACCAAAACATATTGGAGCTTAACTGAATTAAAAACAAAAACTTTCTATAAAAGGAAACTGGACTACTACAGTGTAATAACGGATAAAACATAAATTTGAAAAGTTGCTAAAAAGGGAAAAACTTCAGTTGAGTGTATTAGAGGTTTCAAGATCACTTGGGCTTTGATCTGAGCTATCTGGACTTTGTGAATTAGTAATGTTTTCAACCATTCTCTTTATTCATGTAACATTTAGAAATGATAGATTTAATATGATGGTCTAGACACATATCAAGAAATATATCAAACAAAGAACCCATTATTATGATTTACAAATTGTACAAAGTCTTAAACAAGTGTATATTTTTAGCTTCACATATAACATAACCCCAAAGAATAAAATTGAGATGGGTTGTTGACAATGAGTAAGAGAATGAGAAATAAAAGAGAAAAATGAAAGTGGGTAGCTCAAAATGGGGTGATGAGAGAGGTAGAGGGAAAGAGCAGGTCACTTCTAAGTTAAGATATTATAAATCATTAGATTTTAAAAAATGATTAAATGAGATAAGTTATAACCTGTGCAATTTAATATGGGTGTAAACCAATCTCGTCATATTTATATATATGAATGACCATTGAACAAATTCAAATGAGAAATATTAATAGGAAATATTATTATTAAATTGTTAATAAAATGAAAATTATAATTTAGTAAATATTATTATTCAAATGAGAAATCCTTCCATCTGTATATAAGCCTTTCATTTTTTTTTACTACAGACCAAAGAAAGTATAAAGAAACTAATATAAAAGTTATTTTATACACAAAAAAAAAATATAACATTCCTATTAGAATTAAGCACTCCAATCTAAAAGGGACAAACTAAAAAATTGACATTGATGTGAGAATCAATCACTCCAAGCTTCTTTTAAGTGTGTTTGGTTTAATTATTTTATATTTCTACTTTAAATGAAATCAGAAAAGGATCATGAAAATATGTTTGTATTGTTGTTTTATTTTATATTTCATAAAACATAAGTTTTATTTCTGGAAATGATAAAACATCATTTCCAACATTCTCAAGAATGAAGCAGTCAAATGTTTTTTTGTTGAAATTTTTACCAATTTTGTTAATCCATTTGTTCCATATTATCTATTTTTTTATTTTTTATGTTATTCCAAATCTTTCGATATCTTGGAAATCTAATACACATTCATACTTTACTTTCTAATTACCCTTTATTTATTATTCATCTTTTTCACCACCTATTTCTTCATTTCTTTTTAATTTAGTTTTCAATGTACATTAAATCTGATTATTTTAGTCAAATTGTATCAAATTTTTATACCATTTAATGATTTCTTATATTATACCCATAAGTCTAAAAATGAATGAAATTTTTTTTCACTTACTCTATCTGTTGATCAACAAAACGTCAAAGTCAATCAAGGAGTGTCTCCCTCGTTCACATAGCCACACATTTTCATAGTAGAATTTATTTCTTTCTTTCCCAACGTAACAAATTTTTTTCGACTCTCTTAATGGTATTGCTAAATAGTTTGATGATATGTGCGATAATGTATAACTTTGTGATGAAAAGTGATACCCTTTGAAATTAGTGTAACCTGAATTAAATAATAGAACACTTGTATGTTATTAATTTATTTTAACTTTAACTTTTTGGATAACACCTACAATTTCTTGATGTTCTTTGTGATATTCTACACATCTTTGTGGTAGTTAATGACCAAATTAACAATTAAAGGTGTTCAATATACTGTTGACATAAATTTTATTGTAAAAGAAAACACAAGTATGAGATATGAGAAATGATCATCTCTGTTAATGGAGATTCAGATACAACAAAAAACCAAAGAAAATAATAACATGATAAGACATTTTTATCGTTTTATATATAATGGAATAATATTTTTGCCATTGAAAACACATGTAAAATCAAACATTTGTTTCTTCATTAATGGAGAGACTAAGTGTTCCATACGAAGACACCCTATGAAATCATTAGATTGGCTACTTAAGCAAATCGAATTTAGAATTAAATTATGTGCATGGATAATTGTCCTTATTTGTGAAGTTTAGAGTAAATGATTTTGAAAATGAAAATAATAATAACAAACATATTTAGGGAAATGAAAACTGTTTTTTTTAAAATAAAAACAGAAAATAAAAACAGAAAATATTTCTTGAAACTAAACAGACGACATGAAAATGAAAATTGTTTTTAAAAACAAAAAATAAAAATAGAAAATATTTCTTCAAACTAAACATATCCCGACATTCTCGAAAACATTCATGGACATTTTTTTCCAAATCATTAATCAAATATGTCGATATCATGTTCCTGAATAGAATTCTAAGCACCAACAAGGTGGTAGTCTAGATCATCATTATCATACTAGACCAAAAATCAATGATTCGATTCCTATAAACGACATTTGTTAGAAGAAATTGTCATAGACCCCAAAAGACATTAATTTATTAACCATAAAGAAGATATGAGATAACCTTGATTATACAAACAAAAAATACAATTCTAAAGAAAATCAAAATATTTCATATACCCAACACTAATATAATACACTTGGTTCCAATAAGAAATGGATGGATGCAAATTCTTCTCTCCCATTAGTCCTAAATGCCTAACTTCCTAAACCTTATACCATGGTCTAATTATGTGGTTACCAAGATCACATCCCACCTAAACAATGTTTAGCCAACAACCCTCCACCAACAGTGACCCACCATCATATATTAAAGTGACATGATGAGCAGTTTGAAGACTAACCAATATATAGATTTATAAAAAGATTGGCCAGCTTTTCATAACAAACTTATCATCAATTTAAACTTGATTGTGCACCAACTAATTCAAAAGATACCAATTTTTATATATGACACAATAAAAGATACATTACACAAATAAATATATATATATATATATATA
>NW_017726404.1:0-6892 GCF_001865875.1 Lupinus angustifolius | reverse complement strand
TGTTTTGCTGTTTGCTGTCTTGTTTAGCTAATATTTGCATGTTGGTTGATTCAGGTGTATGTTGGTTAATATAGTGATGGTTGGAATTTTTGCATGAAACTTTGTTTCCACACTTGTTTCATCACATAATGAAGACTGGATGCATCATAGCCAATCGTCTTGCTGCTGGTTGTGAGATACAAACAAGTAGCGACTAGTTTTACTGTGCGCCTCTGGAAAAAAAACAGGTGCAACACGAGGACTTCCCAGGAGGTCACCCATCCTAGTACTGCTCTCGCCCAAGCACGCTTACCTGCGGAGTTCTGATGGGATCCGGTGCATTAGTGCTGGTATGATCGCACCTACAAGTATACGCGCCGATGAACAATATATTACACAATTCCAACCTTAAATTAGCATGATTGATGATTCTTCGTGCCTAATTGACTCTGTTTCACATGGTTTAGTGTTTTAGACTTTATTGGACTAATCTTCCTAAAACGAGTTTATTGGACTAATATTCCTAAAATGGGTTAATTTGGGATTACTTGGCCTAATTAAATGTATTATCATTTTCGATCAAATTTGGCGCCGCTGCCGGGGATTATTGGTTCTTGTCAAAGATTCTTAGTATATTTTAGTGTGTGTCTTAGAACAACCATTCTGTTTGGGTTCCAGAATTTGCCTATAGCATTCATTGTTTTGCTGTTTGCTGTCTTGTTTAGCTAATATTTGCCTTTTGGTTGATTCGGGTGTATGTTGGTTAATATAGTTGTGGTTGGAATTTTTGCATGAAACTTTGTTTCCACACTTGTTTTATCACATATTGAATACTAGATGCATCATAGCCAATCACCTTGCTGCTAGTTGTGAGATACAAACAAGTAGCGACTAGTTTTACTCTTGATTTTCTATTTTTGGCATAACTTTGGAATCTTTGATCAGAATTGGACATATTATATATGCATTTTGGGTAGAAAAATGAGACGATTCTTTCTCTACACAGTGCGTCTGTAGAAGCCCATCGAACATGAGCCAAACCCTATACTCGGGAAATTCGACCCTCTGGATCCTTTTCGAGCGGTCCAGGTCCGCCTCTGGAAAAAAACAGTTGCAACACGAGGACTTCCCAGGAGGTCACCCATCCTAGTACTACTCTCGCCCAAGCACGCTTACCTGCGGATTTCTGAGGGGATCCGGTGCATTAGTGCTGGTATGATCGCATCTGCTAGTATACGCGCTGATGAACAATATATTACACAATTCACAACCTTAAATTAGCATGATTGATGATTCGTCGTGCCTAATTGCCTTTGTTTCACATGGTTTATTATTTTAGACTTTATTGGACTAGTATTCCTAAAATGGGTTAATTTGGGATTACTTGGCCTAATTAAATCTATTATCATTTTCGATCAAATTTGGCGCCGCTGCCGGGGATTATCGGTTCATGTCAAAGGTTTTTAGTATCTTTTAGTGTGTGTCTTAGAAAAACCATTCTATTTGGGTTTCAGAATTTGCCTATAGCATTCACTGTTTTGCTGCTTGTTGTCTTGTTTAGCTAATATAGGCATGTTGGTTGATTCGGGTGTATTTTGGTTAATATAGTTGCGGTTGGAATTTTTGCATGAAACTTTGTTTTCACACTTGTTTCGTCACATATTGAATACTGGATGCATCATAGGCAATCACCTTGCTGCTGGTTGTGAGATACAAACAAGTAGCGACTAGTTTTATAGTTGATTTTCTATTTTTGCCATAACTTTAGAATCTTTGATCAGAATTGGACATATTATATATGCATTTGGGGTAGAAGAATGAGACGATTCTTTCTCTACAGACTGCGTCTGTAGAAGCCCATCGAACATGAGCCAAACCCTATTCTCGGGAAATTCCACCCCCTGCATCCCTTTCGAGCCAGGACGTACTCCACGTGCGCCTATGGATAAAAAAGAGGTGCAACACGAGGACTTCCCAGGAGGTCACCCATCCTAGTACTACTCTCGCCCAAGCACGCTTAACTGCGGAGTTCTGATGGGATCCGGTGCATTAGTGCTGGTATGATCGCACCTGCAAGTATACGCGCTGACGGACGATATATTACACAATTCGTAACCTTAAACTAGCATGATTGATGATTCTTCGTGCCTAATTGACTCTGTTTCACATGGTTTAGTGTTTTAGACTTTATTGGACTAATCTTCCTAAAACGAGTTAATTTGGGATTATTTGGCCTGATTAAATCTATTATCATTTTCGATCAAATTTGGCGCCGCTGCCGGGGATTATCCGTTCTTTTCAGAGGTTCTTAGTACCGCTTGGTGTGTGTCTTAGAATAACCATTCAGTTTGGGTTCCAAAATTCGCCTATAGCATTCAATGTTTTGCTGTCTTGTTTAGCTATTCGCGTGTTGGTTGACTCGGGTGTATGTTGGTTAATATAGTCGTGGTTGGAATTTTTGCGTGAAACTTTGTTTCCACACTTCTTTCATCGCATGCTGAATACTGGATGCATCATAGCCAATCGCCTTGCTGCTGGTTGTGAGATACGAACAAGTGGTGACTAGTTTTACCGTTGCTTTTCTATTTTTGGCATAACTTTGGATATTCTTTGATCAGAATTGGACATATTATATATGCATTTGGGGTAGAAAAATGAGACGATTCTTTCTCTACACCCTGCGTCTGTAGAAGCCTATCGAACATGAGCCAAACCCTGTTCTCAGGAAATTCCACCCTCTGGATCCCTTTTGAGCCGGGAAATACTCCAGGTGCACCTCTGGAAAAAAAACAGGTGCAACATGAGGACTTCCCAGGAGGTCACCCATCCTAGTACTACTCTCGCCCAAGCACGCTTAACTGCGGAGTTCTGATGGGATCCGGTGCATTAGTGCTGGTATGATCGCATCTGCTAGTATACGCGCTGATGAACAATATATTACACAATTCACAACCTTAAATTAGCATGATTGATGATTCGTCGTGCCTAATTGCCTTTGTTTCACATGGTTGAGTGTTTTAGACTTTATTGGACTAGTATTCCTAAAATGGGTTAATTTGGGATTACTTGGCCTGATTAAATGTATTATCATTTTCGATCAAATTTGGCGCCGCTGCCGGGGATTATCGGTTCTTTTCAGAGGTTCTCAGTACCGCTTGGTGTGTGTCTTAGAATAACCATTCAGTTTGGGTTCCAAAATTCGCCTATAGCATTCAATGTTTTGCTGTTTGCTGTCTTGTTTAGCTATGCGCGTGTTGGTTGACTCGGGCGTATGTTGGTTAATATAGTCGTGGTTGGAATTTTTGCGTGAAACTTTGTTTCCACACTTCTTTCATCGCATGCTGAATACTGGATGCATCATAGCCAATCGCCTTGCTGCTGGTTGTGAGATACGAACAAGTGGTGACTAGTTTTACCGTTGCTTTTCTATTTTTGGCATAACTTTGGATTCTTTGATCAGAATTGGACATATTATATATGCATTTGGGGTAGAAGAATGAGACGATTCTTTCTCTACAAACTGCGTCTGTAGAAGCCCATCGAACATGAGCCAAACCGTAGTCTCAGGAAATTCGACCATGTGGATCCCTTTCGAGCCAAGAAATACTCCAGGTGCGCCTCTGGAAAAAAAAACAGGTGCAACACGAGGACTTCCCAGGAGGTCACCCATCCTAGTACTACTCTCGCCCAAGCACGCTTAACTGCGGAGTTCTGATGGGATCCGGTGCATTAGTGCTGGTGTGATCGCACCTGCAAGTATACGCGCTGACGGACGATATATTACACAATTCGTAACCTTAAACTAGCATGATTGATGATTCTTCGTGCCTAATTGACTCTGTTTCACATGGTTTAGTGTTTTAGACTTTATTGGACTAATCTTCCTAAAACGAGTTAATTTGGGATTATTTGGCCTGATTAAATCTATTATCATTTTCGATCAAATTTGGCGCCGCTGCCGGGGATTATCGGTTCTTTTCAGAGGTTCTCAGTACCGCTTGGTGTGTGTCTTAGAATAACCATTCAGTTTGGGTTCCAAAATTCGCCTATAGCATTCAATGTTTTGCTGTCTTGTTTAGCTATTCGCGTGTTGGTTGACTCGGGTGTATGTTGGTTAATATAGTCGTGGTTGGAATTTTTGCGTGAAACTTTGTTTCCACACTTCTTTCATCGCATGCTGAATACTGGATGCATCATAGCCAATCGCCTTGCTGCTGGTTGTGAGATACGAACAAGTGGTGACTAGTTTTACCGTTGCTTTTCTATTTTTGGCATAACTTTGGATTCTTTGATCAGAATTGGACATATTATATATGCATTTGGGGTAGAAGAATGAGACGATTCTTTCTCTACAGACTGCGTCTGTAGAAGCCCATCGAACATGAGCCAAACCCTATTCTCGGGAAATTCCACCCCCTGCATCCCTTTCGAGCCAGGACGTACTCCACGTGCGCCTATGGATAAAAAAGAGGTGCAACACGAGGACTTCCCAGGAGGTCACCCATCCTAGTACTACTCTCGCCCAAGCACGCTTAACTACGGATTTCTGATGGGATCCGGTGCATTAGTGCTGGTATGATCGCTCCTGCAAGTATACGCGCTGATGAACAATAAATTACACAATTCACAACCTTAAATTAGCATGATTGATGATTCGTCGTGCCTAATTGCCTTTGTTTCACATGGTTTAGTGTTTTAGACTTTATTGGACTAATATTCCTAAAATGAGTTAATTTGGGATTATTTGGCCTGATTAAATCTATTATCATTTTCGATCAAATTTGGCGCCGCTGCCGGGGATTATCCGTTCTTTTCAGAGGTTCTCAGTACCGCTTGGTGTGTGTCTTAGAATAACCATTCAGTTTGGGTTCCAAAATTCGCCTATAGCATTCAATGTTTTGCTGTTTGCTGTCTTGTTTAGCTATGCGCGTGTTGGTTGACTCGGGCGTATGTTGGTTAATATAGTCGTGGTTGGAATTTTTGCATGCATGAAACTTTGTTTCCACACTTCTTTCATCGCATGCTGAATACTGGATGCATCATAGCCAATCGCCTTGCTGCTGGTCGTGAGATACGAACAAGTGGTGACTAGTTTTACCGTTGATTTTCTATTTTTGGCATAACTTTGGATTCTTTGATCAGAATTGGACATATTATATATGCATTTGGGGTAGAAAAATGAGACGATTCTTTCTCTACAAACTGCGTCTGTAGAAGCCCATCGAACATGAGCCAAACCCTATTCTCGGGAAATTCCACCCCCTGCATCCCTTTCGAGCCAGGACGTACTCCACGTGCGCCTATGGATAAAAAAGAGGTGCAACACGAGGACTTCCCAGGAGGTCACCCATCCTAGTACTACTCTCGCCCAAGCACGCTTAACTGCGGAGTTCTGATGGGATCCGGTGCATTAGTGCTGGTATGATCGCACCTGCAAGTATACGCGCTGACGGACGATATATTACACAATTCGTAACCTTAAACTAGCATGATTGATGATTCTTCGTGCCTAATTGACTCTGTTTCACATGGTTTAGTGTTTTAGACTTTATTGGACTAATCTTCCTAAAACGAGTTAATTTGGGATTATTTGGCCTGATTAAATCTATTATCATTTTCGATCAAATTTGGCGCCGCTGCCGGGGATTATCCGTTCTTTTCAAGAACAACCATTATGTTTGGGTTTCAGAATTTGCCTATAGCATTCAATGTTTTGCTGTTTGCTGTCTTGTTTAGCTATTCGCGTGTTGGTTGACTCGGGTGTATGTTGGTTAATATAGTCGTGGTTGGAATTTTTGCATGCATGAAACTTTGTTTCCACACTTCTTTCATCGCATGCTGAATACTGGATGCATCATAGCCAATCGCCTTGCTGCTGGTTGTGAGATACGAACAAGTGGTGACTAGTTTTACCGTTGCTTTTCTATTTTTGGCATAACTTTGGATTCTTTGATCAGAATTGGACATATTATATATGCATTTGGGGTAGAAGAATGAGATTCTTTCTCTATACACTGCGTCTGTAGAAGCCAATCGAACATTAGCCAAACCCTATTCTCAGGAAATTCCACCATCTGGATCCCTTTCGAGCCAGGAAATACTCCAGGTGCGCCTCTGAAAAAAAAGAGGTGCAACACGAGGACTTCCCAGGAGGTCACCAATCCTAGTATTGCTCTCGCCCGAGCACACTTAACTGCGGAGTTCTGATGGGATCTAGTGCAGTAGTGCTGATATGATGGCACCTGCAAATATACGCGCTGATGAACAATATATTACACAATTCACAACCTTAAATTAGCATGATTGATGATTCTTCGTTCCTAATTGACTTTGTTTCACATGGTTTAGTGTTTTAGACTTTATTGGACTAATATTCCTAAAATGAGTTAATTAGGGATTATTTGGCCTTGGCCTGATTAAATCTATTATCATTTTCGATCAAATTTGGCGCCGCTGCCGGGGATTATCGGTTCTTGTCAAAGGTTCTTAGTATCTTTTAGTGTGTGTCATAGAACAACCATTCTGTTTGGGTTTCAGAATTTGCCTATAGCATTAACTATTTTGCTGTTTGTTGTCTTGTTTAGCTAATATTTGCATGTTGGTTGATTCGGGTGTATGTTGGTTAATATAGTTGCGGTCGGAATTTTTGCATGAAACTTTGTTTTCACACTTGTTTCATCACATATTGAATACTGGATGCATCATAGGCAATCACCTTGCTGCTGGTTGTGAGATACAAACAAGTAGCGTCTAGTTTTACTATTTATTTTCTATTTTTGCCATAACTTTAGAATCTTTCATCAGAATTGGACGTATTATATATGCATTTGGGGTAGAAAAATGAGACGATTCTTTCTCTACCCTCTGCGTCTGTAGGAGCCCATCGAACATGAGCCAAACCCTATTCTCAGGA
>NW_017726403.1:0-869 GCF_001865875.1 Lupinus angustifolius | reverse complement strand
TTTGGCGCCGCTGCCGGGGATTATCGGTTCTTGTGAAATGTTATTAGTATCTTTTAGTGTGTGTCTCAGAATAACCATTCTGTTTGGGTTTCAGAATTTGCCTATAGCATTCACTGTTTTGCTGTTTGCTGTCTTGTTTAGCTAATATTTGCATGTTGGTTGATTCAGGTGTATGTTGGTTAATATAGTTGTGGTTGGAATTTTTGCATGAAACTTTGTTTCCATACTTGTTTCATCACATATTGAATATTGGATGCATCATAGCCAATCACCTTGTTGCTGGTTGTGAGATACAAACAAGTAGTGACTAGTTTTACTATTGATTTTCTATTTTTGGCATAACTTCGGAATCTTTGATCAGAATTGGACATATTATATATGCATTCGGGGTAGAAAAATAAGATGATTCTTTACACTGCGTCTATAGAAGCCCACTTGAAAATCCAAAAAGAGTTTGTTTACTATTTCTTTTTTATTTTACAAGTTTATTTTTCAAATTGTTTTGATTATGTTGCATTTAATTAAATTAGTTAGGCTTTGAGTATTAGGATTTTATTGATGCAAAGTTTTGGTTGATTATTGAAATTTAACATGTATTTCCCTTACTGCCTTACATGTTTCTTATTGCTGCATTTAGTGCATGACTAGGGCAAATCCTGATTTTTTGCATCCAATAAATCCTGAAATTGATAGAACATTTCATAGTTTGGTTAGACAAGTTAGGAATTTAAATTTAGATAGTGAGTCTTTTCATCTTAGTGTTAATCTTCCTGATAGTGATACTGATTCTGTTGTTTCTGTGTATTCTGTTGTTTCTGTGCATTCTGTTGTTTCTGTGCATTCTGTTGCATACTCTGAAAATATGGCTG
>NW_017726402.1:0-280 GCF_001865875.1 Lupinus angustifolius | reverse complement strand
GGTTGACCACTTGAGCAGGATTGAAGGAGTTGTTGATATGATGCCTATAAGAGATGATTTTCCTGATGAGCAACTTTTGAATATTTTTATTTCTTTCCCCACCCCTTGGTTTGCGAATATTGTAAATTATTGGTTGCATCTGTTTTTCCTCCACTTGCATCTAGAGCTCAAAATGATAAAATTAAGAGTGATGCCAAATATTATGTTAGGGATGATCCCTATTTGTGGAGATTGTGTACTGACCAGGTTACTAGAAGATGCATTCCAGATCATGAGATTG
>NW_017726401.1:0-1218 GCF_001865875.1 Lupinus angustifolius | reverse complement strand
TCTTTTGGCTTTTACTATATTCTACTTTCTGTTGATTATGTTTCTAAATGGGTGGAAGCTATGGCCACCAGGACTAATGATGCTCGGGTTGTTATGGATTTTGTTAGGTCTCACATTTTTTGCAGGTTTGGCATAGCCAGAGCCATTGTTAGTGACCAAGGCACCCACTTTAGCAATAGATCCATGCAAGCTATGCTCAAGAAATATGGGGTTGTTCATAGAGTTTCCACACCTTATCACCCCCAATGTAATGGGCAAGCTGAGATTTCAAACAGAGAGATAAAGAGGATTTTGGAGAAGATGGTGCAGCCTAACAGATAGGATTGGAGCAACAGACTTGAAGATGCTCTTTGGGCACAAAGGACTGCTTACAAGGCACCCATAGGGATGTCGCCTTATCGGGTTGTCTTCGGTAAAGCATGTCATCTTCCTGCAGAGATAGAGCATCGTGCATATTGGGCTGTGAAAACTTGTAACTTGGCTCTGGATAAAGCTGGTGAAGAAAGAAAGCTCCAATTGAATGAACTCGATGAGATCCGCTTAGAAGCCTATGAGAACTCTAAGTTCTACAAAGAGAAGACCAAAAGATTCCATGATAACTTGATTTCTAGAAAGGAATTTTTGGTTGGTCAAAAAGTGTTATTGTACAACTCTAGGCTTGGACTCATGAGTGGTAAGCTTCGTTCTAGGTGGATTGGTCCTTTTGTTGTTACTAATGTGTTTTCTTATGGTGCTGTAGAAATCAAAAGTGAATCCATAGATAAGAGCTTCAAGGTTAATGGGCATCACCTCAAGCCTTTCCTCACAAATCCTTCCTTAGTGGATGAACTTGTGGAGGAGGACTCATTGGTTGAACCCACTTTCCTCCCTCCATGAATCAGAGAGTTTTTCTTTCTCCTCTCTACTTTTTATTACACTTGTCCAATTCCGTTGATTGATATGTATGTCTGGATTTTCTAATGTGCTACATTGGGACAATGTGTAGTTTAAGTGTGGGAGGGAGACTATTGTAGGTTGTAGGTTTTGTTGATGCATGTTTTTCTTTGACTTTTAGGTTTTGCTTAGGCTTGGCATTTTCTCTCATACTTTCATTCACTTAAGTCTTGATATCTGTGGTATGAATCCATGCATTTCTGTATGTCAAGTTGCTTTTGAGAATTAAGAGGTTGAAACAATTGTGATAGACTTGTCCCTTGTGAGAATTTGAGCCTTAATTAT
>NW_017726400.1:0-8537 GCF_001865875.1 Lupinus angustifolius | reverse complement strand
GAGGATATGTGTTGAAGTGAAGATTATATTTTTAATTTAGGAGTTGTTTTTATTGTAATTTGGCTTTGGGCCCATGGTTAGGCCCAATTCGGTTTATGTGTGTTGGAGGGATTAAATTCGGATTCCCCACTCCACACACACACACTTTACTTTGCCTCATTTTGAAAGAAACACATTTTCAGTTTTCCCTCTTTTTGTTCTGCTAGGATTTCACCCTTCTTCATTTCTCATTTTCAGTTTGTTCTTCCATTGCCATGGAAGGCTAAATTTCTGGACTAAGTTCCTTTGGTAATGTATCACAACTCTTGAGATTTTGTTATTATTGCATTTTCGGTTTCTTTATTGTTGATTTCTTCTACCTTTTCTGAATATGGTTTGCTTAATGTCATTGCTTAGAAACTGGTTGGTTGAGTTTATCTTCACTTAGTTGATTTACTCTCTCTAGTGCATGAATGCTTAGTTCATGTGAATTTGTTAATCGTTTCATACTTTTACTGCGCTTAGTTTGATGTTTAGGTTCTGCAACTTTGAATTAATTATCGCTTAGTTAATTGATTCTCAACAAATTCGGAAGTTAATGGTTGGAATCTGAAAATAATCTTTTGAAACCGAGGATTGAGTTGTGAACAAACGAACCAAAGGGATTTAGCCATTTTATTACATTGTTTAACTACTGTTTCTGAATTTGATTTATGTTCATACTATCCAACAACAAAACCCCCCCTTGTGTGAGTGTGAGTATAAGGTGTTTGAAGCTTTGCTTGAAAGATAATCCTTGGGAAACGACCTAGGAGTCACTTCATAGTACTGCAGTTTTAATTGTTATATTATTTGTATCGGGTACGGCCTCGATCAACCTCTACAATAGAGTTTTCTCACGCTCTTGCTAAAATTACATTTCATATACCTCATCTTACTTTGACCTATATGAAGTCCATGTGCTCTTCTAAAGCTTGTATTTACATTTCTAGCTTCACATTTAATTAATCTCTCAAATCTCATACTAAGATAATATTATCAGTAAAAAGTATGGATTGTAGCGTTAGTTATTGGATACACTCAATGTACATATTGAAGACCAATATAAATAAACATGTCTCAATATTAACCATTAGTATATAGTCCTATGATAAAAATATGATAATCTTCCAGGATCCCGTCTTATGTTCTCATGTTCAATGCATGATCTTCTATTTTTTTGGTGCTAAGAAGGGTATGCATCACCTTTTTGGGTGTGTGACATACATGTTGTGAAATTCAGAATCAATTTTCCTTCTATGTGTGATGCAAAATAGGCACTTGCGAAAGCAACAAATGAATAAAGAAAATAGAGAATAATAGAAGAATAACACCAATAATTTTAATGTGGAAAAACCTCTTCAACATGAGAAGGAAACAACCACGAGACCTAGTCTAGAAAATATCTCAATTATAGAAAGTAGAATTACAACATTTGAATCTCTCTTACTAAGAGTATAACACTTAATCTCACAAAAAAATATGAAAATACAAACTCTCTATAGTATTTCACTAAGAATATAAGTCTCACACTAAATGAATATAATCTCTCTCACTTTCTTTCTATGTTGTTCTTTCTCACTTGTTTGCTCTTCTCTTCCTCACAAGTCTCCTTTATGTAGTGAAGGAGAAGAAGACTTCATCATAAATATAATGAATCATTTATTGTTATCATACTTTTCAAGACACCTTGAAAAAATGTTACTTCAACTTTCTAAGTTAGACTTTAAAGTTCTCAAGAGTTAAAGAATAATTCTAAGACATTGAAATAACCATAATTGAATATAATCAATAATTCATCTACCAAAATTTATTGGTCTTACTTCTACATCAATTAAGAAAGATTTCCAACATATTTTTTATGCGAAGAAGAGTCTCCTCACATTTTTGGGTGTACACACATGGTCTTCTATTTGGTAAAAAGAGCTAATAACAAATATCTAAATTTAAACGTTGTTATTTTCATAATTTATAAATGGGTGGACGGGTTGTATGAGTTTGTTTGATAAATTAGTAACCTAAGTAATCTTATCTTTTAGTGCATGGTATGGGCCGATTTATTCGAGCGTGGATAAAAGCCCATTGTGCAATCGAGGCCCAAAATGTAGAAGACCTAGGTTTCACTTTATAAAACCTTTCTTCTTCATCTTTTCGTTTCACCTTACATCATCACATTTCGCCGCCATTCGAATTCGCTTCAAGGTAACTCTTCTTTCTTCAACATGTGTTTTTTTCATGTATAAACATACTGAATATTGGGTACAATTCCAAACATGCGTTTTTTTAAGTTTATTTGGTGATTCTCTAATCTGATTTTAGTATTTGTATCTGAGAATTGGCCAATTCACAGTTTTTGTCTTTGCCCAAGTAATTTAATAATTTAAAGTTACTTATTTTAGCTACAAAAGGAGCTAAAGACTTAGTTTTTGAATGTTCCTTCATTGCACATGATCTGATTGTTTATTTTTTGTAATTTTCTTGTTTTTGTTGCAGTAAGGAGAACCTGATTTTTGAAATCAATCTGCAAGAAAAATGTCAGGGTATGCCAATTTTGCTTTCATGTTTGATTGTAAAATGATTGGTTATTTTATTCTGCTGCTGTTGTTGTAGCTATCTCTTGGTTTGAAACTTTGGTAGAGAGTCTATTTTGTTTAAATTAAATATTTATAATGTCAATAGGGCATATAAATATAGTTACCCTTGTTATTGGAAGAGGATATTTTGTATAAATTAGAAATCACAACGTCAATTGGGTCATGTAACTTTAGTTAGTTATTCTTATTTGGAATAATTGAGTACCATATTCCTATCAATGTAACCCAATCTTATGTTCATTACATTTGAATTGACATACTTGTTTTTCCTATTCTGTTTCTCTCTTCTATAGTAAATCCTTGACTAAGTAGTAATTGTCCCTTCAACATTGTCGGTTCGTTATGTCTTCTTTAAATACAATATTAGCAGGGGCTTGCAAGTTTAATCATTGTTACTGATGTTTTTTATAATTTTTTAATTATTAATTGAATCGGTGAGTGCCATGTTCTTGTCAGTTTAGTTTGGTTGGTTTAACAATTGTACTTCTTCATCTACTAAAAACTAATCTCATGTATGGCATGATATATTATAGTGTTATACATGTGGCAATCCATGAAAATGATTTTCTTTTACGTTCTTAGTAAAAGTTGTCACCATTGTTTTGTTTGTGTTGTGATCTGTTTCTCTCTTGTGTAGCAAGCAAATCCACGACGAAGTAGTAATCTTCTTTTTTCCTCTTATGATATTTTATGTCTGCAGTGATGAAGGTGTTGTTGCAGTTGAGCCAGCAGCCGCTGCTTCAGTCATTCCTGGCGAGCCTATGGACATCCTCACCGCCTTGCAGCTTGTGCTGAGAAAGTCACTTGCTTATGGTGGTCTTGCCCGAGGCCTTCATGAAGCTGCTAAGGCAATTGAGAAGCACGCTGCACAACTTGTTGTTCTAGCAGAAGATTGTGACCAACCTGACTATGTGAAACTTGTCAAGGCCCTCTCTGCCGAACACAATGTTAGCCTGCTGACAGTTCCAAGTGCAAAGACCCTTGGAGAGTGGGCTGGTGTAAGTTTCTTTAACTCAAAACTATATCACTTTTTTTAATAATTCACTTTTCAAATATATTACTCTCTTATAATAGTGTGTAGATATATTATCATTCTGTTACATTGTTTTTTGTATTAATTCAGTAATGCCTTTTCTGTGCAGTTGTGTAAGATTGATTCCGAGGGAAAAGCTAGGAAGGTAACTGGCTGCTCATGCGTGGTTGTCAAGGTATTATTTGTATAGAAATGGAAATCTTTGTTATGATATGCCTTACCTGTATCATATGTTAACTATTGGCTGTTGTATCAGGATTTCGGGGAGGAACACGAAGCATACAATGTTGTTCTGCAGCATATTAAGGCTAACTGAAGTTGAAAGACACATAAATGTTTTGTTGGTTTCACTTTTAGTTTGGAGTTATTCCGGAGAATGATTTTTGCCTTGCTGTATCCTCTCTCTTAGACATTTTGATTTTTCAATATGACTATGATGTGTTCTCTTTCTTGCTCTTGTTACTCACATACTACTTTCTTTTATCTCTTAGCAGTTTTCTTTTTAACATGATTGAAGTTACAATCTCCATTATCCCCCGTATCCACTTGCAACCCCAAAATATCCCTTTTCAACTTTCTCTCCCATTTAATCAAGATTTGATATTTACACCATTTTTATAAGCATGTCTAAATGAAAGAAGTGGAACTTTTGGTCTTCTAAAACACAATAAATTATAGTATATATAAGGAATGAAGAAGTGACCTTTAGTATTGTAGATTTTGATATTGGAATGAGAACTGTGGTGTTGGTGGATTGTCATTACTAGTGACATTACTATGTGGTTGTTGGTTAGGGACTTAGAAACAAGAGAAACAATGATATACAAAATATGATGAGAAGGTTATCAAAATAATATAAAAAGCTTAATATGAGCAGCATTAAACCATATTATTTTCTTTAGTTGTGTTTGGACCGAAAACGTCCTCCAACAATTATCTATAAGAAAAGCCATTTGATCTAATTACAAAGCACGTTGGTTTTTAACTGTTTATACGTCCTTAGTATTAATAAGTTGATATGCATGGCTAGCTTGGAATAACGGTGAAGTTAATCCAACTCCAAGACATACATATACTCTTGTTAAGACTTATTAGTCAAATAATTTCCCAAAACCAATGATATTAAAAATGAAAAACTACCAAAACCTTAAACCGTGCAAGATAAAAGTCAACAAGTGAAAACATAATGCCAAAACATGGAACACTATCAAAACTATCTGCTTCTACTGGATTTCCTTCGATAAGGTCCCGTCTTTTTTCTCAAAACATTTTAGAAATCAAATTGCCTGATTTTCTCTCTAGTTATGAATTGATTGTTCATTTTTATTAACGAGTTTCCCTTGCTAAACTTTTCATGAATAATGCTTCAGATCTCTAATCACCCCTCCAAATCTAAAACTGTATCCTTTTGGTAAAAGTGGAGATGTGTTTCTCCACCAAAATTTGTCATTTTACACTTTTTATAGATAACATTTTTACCCGAAAATAGAATTCTAATATATGGTATAAGAATTATTAATGCCATTAAGGAAAGTGATGTATATGGTTGTGTGAACACCCAATTTTGTCCGGCCCAGAAAAAAGTCCAAAAAAAAACTTTTTAAATTAAAAGAATAAATTAAATTCATTTTATGTATTTTGATATTTTCCAAAATTTTAATATTTGATGAATAAAAATAATAAAAATATTTTTATGAATCTTTTATAATTATTTTCGAAATTATTTAAATATAACAAAACAAAACAAATTTAAGTTCCTAAATCTAATGATTAGGTTAACTAAAAAATTCGAAAAATAACAAACAAATGAAGTTCCTAAATCCAAGTGATTAGGTTAACCAAAAATTCAAAATAATAATAAATTGATGTTGATAGGGTTCCTGAATCCAAGTTGTTAGGTTACCAAATGTTCAAAACTAAAATAAATTAAGAAAACAATTTTAGGAAATAAAAATTTTGAATTAGGAATAAGTCGCTATGAACCCATACTCTTTTTCCAAAAAGAGAAAGAAAAAATGTTTTTTTATTTATTTATTTTAATTTTTTGAAATTTTTAATATTAAATGTATAGAAAATAATTAATTTTATTTTTATTCATATTTTATAAAAAAAATCGAAACAATTTAAATAATTAATTATACTAACAACCTAATTTAAATTTGAAAAAGGAATAACAGAAAATTATTAAAATAATATGAAAATATAGAGTCAAACCAGTCTGTTAAGATCCCTAAAATTAAGAGATTAAATTTATTTGAATTCGAAATTTTGTTAACCGAAATGTTAGGATTCGATGGTCAAAAGTTCACTATAAATAGAGCACGCGGTGAACATAAATGGTGGACACTAGAAACACTAAAAAAAACTCTGTCAAAAAGCCACCTACACTAAGAGAGAGAAAAAACTCTTCTTTACTTTCAGAGCGATCCAGTGCAGGCAGAAATCCAGCCAATCAGACCAAGAAAAGTGTCCCAGCTACGGTACACTGCACCACACAGGATCATTACACCCACTGGAACACGTGTTCCAGTGCAGCCGTGTGCACATAACCATCTGTGCACCCTCCTCAGTCATCCAACACGGACACACCACGTGTCCAGACTCTTCACACCATCATCTCCTCATCCATTCACTTGCTGCCAAGTGTCCAAGAGACACTCAAGTGCAACACACTAGTCTCATCCCCACATTGCAATTCCCACAAAAAGGTAGGCCTTTTTTATATAATTTATTCTATTCTTCACTACTTTCATATTATAATAACATTATCTAATATATTCTTTTTAACCATATAATAATTTTATTTGACATAAAATAAAATAAAATAAAAACATTAGCATATATTTAAATAATTTTCTGGAATAAACAAAAAATAATTTTTATATATCTATTTATTAATCAAACTTTTCTAATAAAAATCATTTTCTTGAAATAACTTGGATAGACTAATAAATTGTTTTTTAACCTTTTTTTTATAAATAAAAACATGACAAATAAGCTTTTCAAAAAATAAATTAGTTTTAAGATTTAATCAAAGATGGAGAGAAGGTCGCACTGGAGGCCTCTTTCTTCTCAGATCATCTTCGAAAGGTCGTGCTACGCCGCTTCTTTTCAATCGATTAAATCTCAAAATCAATTTAGTTCCATTTTTTAAATAACAAAATAAAAAAAACCTTTTTCTATGATAAACAAAACTTGCAAAATATATAGTTTTGACTAAAAAATATATTTTCTTTAATTAAAATAAACTCAACCAACAAACCTTTTAATAATAATTGATCCCCTTAATGCGGTACGGAGGACCAAAGTCAATATTGTCAGGCTCAATAATAAAAATAAATAATTTTTTTCATAATAAGTAACTAATTAATTTGACAATTTAATAAATAATAATAATAATAATAATGTCATATATTTTAATGAAGGGTACCGCTTAAGGCGGGCGGGTAGGGTGCTAATACCTTCCCTACCTTGTAACCGACTCCCGAACCTGGATATCAAAAATCCAAAAGCCCAAGGTAATTGGGCTTAAAAGATTTTTCTACATTTTTAACTATAAAATGTAGTGGCGACAGGTTGAAAACTTAGAGGACGGATTCGAAATGGAATTTACTATTTACAGGACAACTCGAAATAGAAGTAAATTAGTGGTTGGCCCATAACCAATAAAATATGTGACTTTTTATTTACCATTATTATTATTATTATCTATTTTGTTGATTAGTTAATTTCCAATAATTGCATGCTTAATTATTAATTATATATATAGCTATAAATTATATGCTTAATTTTAATTGTATGTATAAATATGACATTGTATGATTAATTATTAATTATGTGTATAGTTATAAATTATATGCTTAATTTTAATTGTATGTATAAATATGACATTGCATTTTTAATTATTAATTGTATGTATAAATATGACATTGCATGTTTAATTATAATTGTATATAAAAATATAAAAATTGCATGCTTAATTATTAGTTATGTGTTATAAATATGAAAATTGCATGTTTAATTAGTAGTTGTATGAATTACATACTTAATCATTAGTTGTATGTAGAGATATTTGTTCCATGCTTAATTATTAATTGTATGAATGACATGCTTAATTATTAATTATATAAATTGCATGCTAAATTATTAATTGTGTGAATTGCATGCTTAATTAGTAATCATATGTTGCGTATATATGAATTATATGTGCATTTTTGTATTGTTTTTTATATTATGTGATATATAATGTACACATTTTAGGCACACATATATGCCCTACACCCGGGTATTAGTGATACCTTTTTGGATAGAAGGGATACTAGCCTCACTGTCGCGGTCTTTATCGCTTCTAAGTGTTGGTGATGTGGACCGCTCATATTGTTACCTCTTATTACGAGTTAGCCGTTCGAGCTGGTCTCTTGTTTCTAACATCATAATATTTGGGTTTCTCTATTCGAGAGAGATGTAATATGTGAACCTTTATAGGGAGTCTAGAACTTGTCAAGGGCGTCCATTGTATGTTAGAACCTTGTCCTATGATGTTGTGAATTTTGTGATGTGTGTATTATAGCATATTGTTTGAAATTTTGTCGTATAAAATAAAAATCATGTAAAATATCGCACCCGTGAGGGGAATTCATAAAAAAATACATGTTCAAACATTCATTCATTTATCCATTTATTTATGCCTTCAAAAAAATAAAAATATTTATTGATTGACTTATGCATTCAAAAATAAAATTCTTTATTGATTGATTTATGCATTCAAAAAGAAATTTTTTATTGATTGACTTATACGTACATTCATACATGCATATACATATGAAAATTCATTATCTACTACTTATGCATACATTTATTCATTCATCAAAATACATAGATAAAAAACATAC
>NW_017726399.1:0-16391 GCF_001865875.1 Lupinus angustifolius | reverse complement strand
TTTAAATACTCATCTACTTTTACCTTCATACATTCATAAAATAAAGTATATTAATCATGCATTCATTTATGCAATCAAAAAGAAAAATTCATTCATTCATTTAACCATACATTCAAAAATTAAAAAAATTGATTAACTTATTCATTCATTCATCACATTAAATAAATAACAATCTTCATTAACTAACTAGTTTATGCATTTATTCATTCATGCATACATTATTCAAATATTCATCTACTCATTCATTAATTCATGCATACATGCATTTTAAAAAAACAAATCATACATTCACTTAAAAAAATTAAAATACAATCATCATACATTTATCTAATTTTATTCATTAAATCAATCATTCTAAAAAAATCATTCATGTATTCAGAAAGAAAAGTAATCATTTATTGACTTAGACATTCATTCATGCATACAAAAATTATTAAGTATTCGTTCACTCATGTATACATGCAATTTAAAAAATAAACACATTACTCATACATACATTCACTTATACATACATTCATCAAAAATAATAAATAAATAGATGATACATTCACTCATACATTCATCAAAAAAAAAATGAAAATAAACTATTCAAAAAAAGAAAAAATTCATTCATTCATTCATGAAAAGTACATCATTCATACACATATTTATTTATACATTTATGCGTAGATTCATAAAAAAAACTTCATTCAAAGACTGTATTATTTCAATAACCATTTTTTATATCATCATTCATTATCATAATCATAAAAAATAAAAAATGTCAAACATCTTCCTATATATCATAACCCTCATACATTCAAAGTCGTACATATCATGAATTGCATTTTCTAGCAGTCTCATTCATTCAAGAAAAATAAAATTACATGCATTCTCACGTCTCATACATCATAAAAAGATTTTTATCCTTGCATCATCAATATATTGAAACATATGCATAGTCATACATATTTCTTGCATTTCATACATCATTTTAAGTTATAGGTTGCATCTCAATTATGTAACATGATAAAAAATTCACTTCATGCACATCATGCATCAATAAGAAATCATTTTTTTTTGCATGCATTTCATGATCCCACTGCTAAGGACACTCATAAATGGAAGATTGATTTTAAGAACAAGTTTGTTAGACTCGACTGAAAACCATCAATATTGAAACTGAAGATATTCAAGAAGATAGAGAACTCCCAGTTTGTGGTTGAGTCCATACTTAATAGTGCATTACCTTCAACCCCAACAAAGTTGTAGACCAATCCGAAAACTTCTCTTCACTTGAGGACCACAGTCAAGGTTAAACCATTCAAGTGTTCACTCAGAAAGATCTACTTTCAGATGCATGTCTTTTCAACAAGTATATACTGATATATTGATCATGCAAATTTCACTATCTTATACCTCACCGTACTAACTCCACTCACCATATTTATCCAAATAACATATAACCAAACAAACTCAAATAAAATTAATCTATGCATTACTGTGAGATATTTGATTTCAAATAAAATGGAGGATGATGCAAATGTAAGAACAAAAAAGATGATGTAAATCTTCAAGCAAATTTTTCTAATGACACAAGGCATTTTTTGTAATTCATAAACACCATGGAGATATCCCTAGTCACCCAATTTGAACCCAGACATCATGAAAGGAGATAATTTTTGAATAACCCTCAATATGTAAATAGCCCGGGGAGGGTAGATTTTCAACAGTTTTCCTTGACGTTTAGTTATTAAAGAAAAATATTCTTTTACATCAATCATGTGACCGAGGATGATAAAATACAAATAACGTTCCTTGCCAAAAAACATAAACAAAAAAAAGCCTGCTGAGAATCCTCAATTAATATCTCAGGCAAAAGTCCAATATCAAGGATCATAAAAGGAACCCTTCATGAAAAAATTATCGCCTTAATCATAGGTCATCCTTATCAAAACCTGAAAAATTCTCTTAATAGTTGAATGTCATGTTTGAAAAATGTTGAAAGTAGGATAAAGAAGAAAGGTGAATGGTGGGTATGGGAAACACAAATTTTGAGCCTTATATTCTTTTCTTGAAAACCCTTAGCCTAGCCATGATACAAGCTTAAAAAGACCTTATTGAAGACTTATTTGCCTAAGATGTGCATCATGAAGAAACACAAAAAATTGCTGACTCCACAAATCTCGTAAAATTTTGATAAAATATCTCATCTTCAATGCATAAATTAACATTTATTATCACCACCATCAACACAAGCCCAAACACAAATTAAATATCATCAATCATAATTAAATATCATCAATCATAATTAAATATCAATCATTTATCCTTCATACCTTCACTATCTACTATTAGCCAAACCCAAATTCAATTCTATCATCATCGCCATCATGTCTACCCAAGCCAAACCCAAAATTTATCATCACTACCACATCACCACTCATAGCCCAATCACTTACCAAAATTTGCATGATCATTGTTTAAGGATCACTACCGCATCATTGTTTTAGACAAAAGTTATGCATGAAATAAAGAGCAATATAGACAAAGGAAAATTGGAAGCTTCTCAAACCGGGGCATGTTTCAAGATGATTCATGGACTAGAACTTGACAATCTAAGCTTACCAAATCAATATGGATATAAGAATTATCTTACACTCGAGCGATGGAAAGTCACAAGAAGACCAAACTGGGGCAAATTTTGGTATTATCACATTTTCTAGTGGAAAGTCAGAAGAAGCCAAAAACAGGGGCAGCTTTTGGGTTGATCCCATTTTCTTGTGAAAAATTAAAAGGAGCCCAAAGCTGGAGCAATGTAGAAGTGGTTTCTCATGATTGTATTAGTTCAATCAATCACAAGAAGTTAAGATCTCTAGAAGTTAAAATCTCTCAATCATACACAAGATCTTCATTTATCAAACATCTTGAAGAAAGAACGACTCATTGTTCAAAGCTTCCACTTTCTATCGAGTCAAGACATCTAAGGGTATTAAAATAAAAGAGCAAAAAACAAAAAACAAAGGAGTGTTAGGTTGAAAACCCACATGGGAAACCTAGAAAAAGGTGAGGGGTCCTAAGTCGAAAACCTATAAAGGCGACTTGAGATCGTAATAAAATGAGATAATTCCCGACAGATGCTTACATATGGTATTTTGGGCAAAAATTAGGGAAAATTAAATGAACACCCAAAGTTGAAGACTTGCTACTGTATATCATCAATCACCCAAACTATGACAACTTTTTGGAGAATCTAAGTTGTAGCCTCTTTAGTGAAGACAAAAATTCATAATAGGCCCACTAGGGCAATTTTTGTTGTTACAAAAAGCATCAACACTTTTGGGAGAAATTCTATGCAAATCTACACTCGAGCAAAATAGTTGGGTTTAGTCATTGTCCTCAAGATCATACTGAAGCGGTTTAAGGATCACCTTAAAGAAAGACATCTTCAAGTAAACTGGGGCAGATTTTGACGGTACCAATCAACATCAAGCAACATTGATCACTTCAGTCGTGTCTACAAAATTTGTTGAATTTCATACACAAGATAAAAAAAACAAATTGAATCATAAGTGATGCATTAGAACAATCGTGCACGAGTCTTACTCCTCATTCCATTTAAACATTATATATAGTATTCGTATCATACATGACATACATACATTAAAGCATCACTATATTTTTCAATGCATAGTCACATTCATATACCAATCATTATAACACAAACAATAAAACATGACATAATCATTCATTGCATATAACTAGTCATGCATACATGCATATTCAAATTATTCTTCCTATAAGCACGAACAAAAAAAAAAATATTGCATTCAAACATGCATCCCTACATTTTTCTTCTAACAAACACAAACAAACAAAACAAAACAATGCATTGCATATAACCAAGCATTCAAACATGCATTTTTACACTATTCTTCTAATAAGCGCAGACTGATTATTGCATTGCATATAACCAAACATTGAAACATGCATCTCTAAATCATTCCTATAAACAATAAACAAACAAAAAATTGCATATCATACATCTCAACATACATTCATACATAATGTCAACATTAATAACCGGTGTAGAACATTACTTTTCGTAAGTGAAATTTCTAACTTCACACCAAAACCTCCATTATGGCAACATGGGTGGCTCAGCAAATCCCTGAATCGTTTCGGCAGCATGGGTGCCTCAGCAAATCCCTGAATCCCTTTGGCAGCATGGGTGCCTCAACAAATCCCTGAATCATTTCGGCAAGCGTGGGAACTGCCTCAACAAATCCCTGGTCCATCACGGCAAACGTAGGAACTGCCTCAACAAATCCCTGGTCCATAACGGCAAACGTGGGAACTGCCTCAACAAATCCCTGGTCCATCACGGCAAACGCGTGAACTGCCTCAACAAATCTCTGGTCCATAACGGCAAACGCGGGAACTGCCTCAACAAATCCCTGGTCCATCACGGCAAACGTAGGAACTGCCTCAACAAATCCCTGGTCCATAACGGCAAACGTGGGAACTGCCTCAACAAATCCCTGGTCCATCATGGCAAACACGGGAACTACCTCAACAAATCTCTGGTCCATCACGACAAACGTGGGAACTGCCTCAACAAATCCCTGATCCATCACGACAAACGCGGGAACTGGCTCAACAAATCCCTACTCCACCAACAGAGCATCGATCTGCTTCATCGAATTCGGTACCTTTCCTAATGACCCTTTTCTAAGCCTCGACAAAATAACGTTCACTTTTTTACTGGTTACTTACCATGATATCTCTCAAACCTTGGTTTGCTTGCTATCCGTTAAGCAACAAGTAAAGAGGGGAAGCTCTGAACACCCAATTTTGTCCGTCCCAGAAAAAGTCCAAAAAAAAAACTTTTTAAATTAAAAGAATAAATTAAATTCATTTTGTGTATTTTGATATTTTCAAAAATTTTAATATTTGATGAATAAAAATAATTAAAATATTTTTATGAATCTTTTATAATTATTTTCGAAATTATTTAAATATAACAAAACAAAACAAATTTAAGTTCCTAAATCTAATGATTAGGTTAACTAAAAAATTCGAAAAATAACAAACAAATGAAGTTCCTAAATCCAAGTGATTAGGTTAACCAAAAATTCAAAATAATAATAAATTGATGTTGATAGGGTTCCTGAATCCAAGTTGTTAGGTTACCAAATGTTCAAAACTAAAATAAATTAAGAAAACAATTTTAGGAAATAAAAATTTTGAATTAGGAATAAGTCGCTATGAACCCATACTCTTTTTCCAAAAAGAGAAAGAAAAAATGTTTTTTTATTTATTTATTTTAATTTTTTGAAATTTTTAATATTAAATGTATAGAAAATAATTAATTTTATTTTTATTCATATTTTATAAAAAAACTCGAAATAATTTAAATAATTAATTATACTAACAACCTAATTTAAATTTGAAAAAAGAATAACAGAAAATTATTAAAATAATATGAAAAGATAGAGTCAAACCAGTATGTTAAGATCCCTAAAATTTAGAGATTACATTTATTTGAATTCGAAATTTTGTTAACCGAAATGTTAGGATTCGATGGTCAAAAGTTCACTATAAATATAGCCCACGGTGAACATAAATGGTGGACACTGGAAACACTAAAAAAACTCTGTCAAAAAGCCACCTACACTAAGAGAGAGAAAAAACTCTTCTTTACTTTCAGAGCGATCCAGTGCAGGCAGAAATCCAGCCAATCAGACCAAGAAAAGTGTCCCAGCTACAGTACACTGCGCCACACAAGATCATTACACCCACTGGAAGACGTGTTCCAGTGCAGCCGTGTGCACAGAACCATTTGTGCACCCTCCTCAGTCATCCAACACAGACACACCATGTGTCTAGACTCTTCACACCTTCATCTCCTCATCCATTCACCTGCTGCCAAGTGTCCAAGAGACACCCAAGTGCAACACACTAGTCTCATCCTCACATTACAATTTCCACAAAAAGGTAGGCATTTTTTATATAATTTATTCTATTCTTCACTACTTTCATATTATAATAACATTATCTAATATATTCTTTTTAACCATATAATAATTTTATTTGACATAAAATAAAATAAAATAAAAACATTAGCATATATTTAAATAATTTTCTGGAATAAACAAAAAATATTTTTTATATATCTATTTATTAATCAAACTTTTCTAATAAAAATCATTTTCTTGAAATAACTTGGATAGACTAATAAATTGATTTTTAACCTTTTTTTATAAATAAAAACATGACAAATAAGCTTTTCAAAAAATAAATTAGTTTTAAGATTTAATCAAAGATGGAGAGAAGGTCGCCTGGAGGCCTCTTTCTTCTCAGATCATCTTCGAAAGGTCGCGTTACGTCGCTTCTTTTCTATCGATTAAATCTCAAAATCAATTTAGTTCCATTTTTTAAATAACAAAATAAAAAAAACCTTTTTCAATGATAAACAAAACTTGCAAAATATATATTTTTGACTAAAAAATATATTTTCTTTAATTAAATACACTCAACCAACAAACCTTTTAATAATAATTGATCCCCTTAATGCGGTACGTAGGACCAAAGTTAATATTGTCAGGCTCAATAATAAAAATAATAATTTTTTTCATAATAAGTAACTAATTAATTAGACAATTTAATAAATAATAATAATGTCATATATTTTAATGAAGGGTACCGCTTAAGGCGGGCGGGTAAGGTGCTAATACTTTTCCTACCTTGTAACTGACTCCCGAACCTGGATATCAAAAATCAAAAGCCCAAGGTAATTGGGCTTAAAAGATTTTTCTACATTTTTAACTATAAAATGTAGTGGCGACAGGTTGAAAACTTAGAGGACGGATTCGAAATGGAATTTACTATTTACAGGACAACTCGAAATAGAAGTAAATTAGTGGTTAGTACTTTTGCCTCTAATTATGTCCCATATAAGAAAGTATGGACTCAACAAGGGTAACTAAAAGGCAAACAATTTTTGTTTGATATCAGATAAATAAAATATGAAGTATTGAACTTTACATCTTATCAATTTTTGCTGCCAAATAGAAATACCGCGGCTTCCAAAAAACAGAAATATTGTAGGCACATAAAATTAAGAAGGGGTTGATATCATGAACTTTATTGTAAGAGGGCTTCTATTTTTTTGGTACATGATATCTTACGTTTTATATCATGATAAAGACAATATGTGTAATATTTATAGAATGTCAATATAAGAATCAATAATGACTACTATGAGTAACAACATAAAATAAAAATTCTTACATTATGTACACACTTCTTCTCAAAGATAGTTTGTGAAAAATGACTCACGTTTTTATGATTTTTGGGTTTCACGAAGAAAAATTATAACAACCATTACTTTTTTAAAGCTTATGGGCCGAGGAGGGAGTAGACCCATGATTGTCCTTTTTGTATATAAGCCCATGATCGAGAACATTCGGTAATTTAGATTTTCTCTTTTCATTTTCTTATTTATTCCAATGTCAAATTCCTAATATCAAAATCATTATTTCAATTATTTTTGTCGCAAAACTTAGATCTCAAACCATTTTTTCTATTGATTCATTGTGAAATTACTGACCTTAAATCACTTTTCTTCTTTACTTTTTTATTATTGTGAAATTCTCAATATTAAAATAATTTTTTGTTTATACCTCAATCTTGATCTATAATCATGAAATCTTTAATTTTGAAATCGATTTCTTCTTCACTACGATCTTATGAAATTTGTAATTTTCAAATCACTTTTTCTATACATTTACATCGGTGTCAGATTCCGAATTTCAACAACATTTGTGTTGATTGCAATATGCTTCTTCACAAAATTTTGAAAGAAATTAATAACCATAGATTATCTAGCCAAGAACAAAGGTTCTAATTTTATTGATCTTGAGGCATGGAAGACCTTGCTCTTTTTTTATTTTATGTACCCAAAATTCCTAATTTCAAAAACATTTTTCTTTTACAGTTATTTTTATTGTGAAATCCCTAATTTAAAATTGTTTATTATATTTCTCTATCACTATAAAACCTAAGTATCAAAATCTTAATCTTTTGTGATTCACAAAATATTATTGTGAAATCTCGAATCTAATAGTCAATTTCTTTCATACTTCTATCTTGTGATATTTTGAACTCCACATTTATTTATTTGACACATTTCTATTGATATGAAATCTTTAATATTAGCATCATTTATATAAATCATACATGCATCTTTACAAAACCAAGATAATCTTACTAACAATTTTACTTAGCAAAGCACCTTTCAAGGATGTAAACTTCCAATATGATCTTGAGGTTCAAGAAAATTATGTGTTGGATATCGGCCTTTTGCTTCTGAATGACTCTATAAAAGCCCATTTATTAAGGTTAGTTTTTTTCCTCTTAATTTTATGGGTTTCTTTACATTTGTTTTATTGTAAAATCTCAAATATGAAACAATACTCTAATATTTAGCTATTGTTGTGAAATCCTCAATATTAAAGCCATATCCTTTTATACTTCACTATCAATCTATTGGTCTTTAAACATCTAATATGACAAACAAATTCTTTTATGCTTCAATCAATGTGTATTTTCTTATTTCAAATATACATGTATTTATTTATATTATTGTGGAATCCATACAATTATTTCCATATACACTACGTCATAGTGAAAGCCCAAATATCAAAATGATCTCCTAAGCTTTTCAATCCATTAGAAATCTTTATCATCAGAACCAATTTCATATTTAATTCAACATTCACCTATTTCTATGAATCCCAATTCCCAATCAATTTCTTCTGTACTTTTATTAGAATATTTGAGTGTTATTCCACATTACGGTCTCAAAAAGTTACCTTACTATGGTAAATTTGTTCAAATCATTATAAATGAGACTTTGTTACTTAACACCCCTTAAGCCTAGAAGTAAAGAAAGGAAGGAGATTATATGTTTCGTATTCTATTTTTTGTTTAAGCCATTGACATGTGAATAAAAGAATTTTTTTAAAAAATAAAAAGTAATAAAATATAGTATTATGATTGATTTAAGACATAGAATGAGACATTGTCTGGACAACTGATCTTTCTCCAGTAAAAAAATAAATCTAATTTTAATAGAAGACAAATAACTAATATTTCTTCTTAAATATAAATGCATTATTACACTCTCACTCCCCCTTTTACCTTTCAATTTCTTTCACTTTGGTAGCTAATCAAATAGATTTTCTAACATAATTTATTTTTACTTCTTTTTTGCATGTGACTATTTTTATTTGGTGTACTAGGACTAGTTACTTCGACAATTTCTATAACTCTTTACCATCAATTTACATTTCACATTAACCACTTGGTCATGATTTCCTAAAAAATGATTAATTAGTAACAAAATATAAAGATTTATATATAGTACTAATCATTTGTATTACTTTTATTTAAGAGTCAATGATGATTGAAAATAAATGGTGAATGATACAATGATAATATAAAAAACTCAAACATTATCAATACCTACATATTTTTCTTAAAAAATATTGATAAGCAATTGGAAAATAATAACACCATCCTTTGCACATATGACATATACTTATTGTAGTGTATAAAAGTTTTATTCACCCTCAAGAAATTCATTAATATGTGCAGGTTTTTATTGAAAATTGGACATCTGAAGGGTTTTAATTGAAGAAATTCAAATAGATTCTGATTTATTTTGATGGGAGAATGGAGTGGAAAGCTAGAAGGTTCTTCACTATTTGGTTTCACCATATTGAGGTAAAATACGTATTTCATTAATTTTTTAATAAATTATGTACTATATCTATAAAAAAATATATTACATAAAAGTTATTGAAAGTCTAAACGGAGAACCATCCTTTAATTGAGATATTTATTTGTTCTAGTTTTGATTCTTACCTAAACTTCAATTGAAAAAGAAGATATTAATCAGTCTAGTAAATCTTCGCCCTTTTATTTTAGTCTTTGTTCCTAGGTCCAACGTAGTTTTTTGGAGATGGATTTTGGTAGAAGTTTATATAACAGGATACCGTTGTAATTTTTACACCATCACTACATCATTTATATTAAATTATTATTATTTAACTTTTAATTATGAGTAATATAGATAGATAATAAATATATTGTAGATAATGTATGAATCTTTATACTAAAAATCATATATAAATGAATGCAAAAGGTAAGATCCATGTTACACTAGTTAAATAACTCCTGCCAATTTCTTGAATCATTTTTTATAATGAGATTTTTAAAATATGTAAACATAGTATAAGAGTTTTATTTTATACTATTAGTATATTATACAATAATTATGTGTTAATTATTATCAACTTTTAAATAAAAGAATATACATGAATAATAATGTATTAGCCGAGTAAAACACTTTACATAGAAAATGTAGAGATATTAAACTCTATTTAAATTTGCAATTTTAGGAATAGAATCAATATATTTATGGAAAATATTATATTAAAAATATAATATAATAAATATAAATAAAAGTAATTTTACCTTATTTTGGAATGGCATTAATACTTTTCTAAATAACCTGTATTCATATATTTTATATGAATAATACTTCATTCTTTCATAAAGGAAATTAGTTAGATGATGAAATTTGGTCTCCCCTATTTCATCCTTACTAATTTTTTTTACATCTTATTCATTTATTCAAAAGTAAATATATTCTTATCCCTAATAATAATTTCTATGTATTCTATTTGTAAAACTTTAGTCTATGTAATTTTTTTCATTAAACTACAATAATAAATTCAAGGAATTCAAAAAAAATGTATTCCACCAGTCAAAATGATTGTACAAATAATATAATAAAGATGGTGACTATATATTGATCAATATATGGTAACTATTATATATAGTTTTACTAAAATTATTAAAGAATATATATCTTAATTTTCCTTCAAAGTTAGAGTTCAAAGCTTAAATCCTCATTTTTGTAAATTTTTTATCATAACCACCATCACAACTTTAACCCTGATGAAGACAAAAAAAATGTGCCAAAAAAGAATATATAGATAATATATAATAATATATTAGTTATCCAAAATTTATCCTTAGAGTGAAGATTCAACTTTATACTATTGTTAACGAAGCTGTACCTTGTTTTGAAGATTATAGATGCATATATATAACCCTCTCATTCCAAAATGAGATAAAATTTATACTCATATGAGTTTTATATATTATTATTAATATATCTAAATGTATATAAATCCATACACTAAGAGTATATACATTCTTCCAAAATATGTGGCTTGCCCCAAACCTAAATTCTAGTGCAAAAAGAAATATCTCTTCAAATCTTCACAGAAAAGAGGTACACCTCAATAGTTTGTATCAAAACCATTCTTAAAAATATTTGTGCTTCACTTTTCGAAGTTTTTTTATTGCATATTATTTTGGGAATTACTTATATAGTCCTAACTAGCACATTACACACTTTCATATCAGAGTGACTTTGATAAAATTAATTCTCTAGTCTATGATGTGATCATTCATGATATGCTAGCTTTGGAATGTCAGTGCTTCCAAAATTATGACCATAGTATTTACAAAACTTAGCACAACAATTTTTTAACAATACTTTTAATCCGAACTATTGTTTATATGTTTTTCGAATATTTGAAAAGAAAAAAATTTTCCACTACAATTTTGTTTCGGGGGAGTCATCATCATTTGGAATAAGAGAATTATTTGTCTTCATAATCTATTGTTTCTCTTCAAACAATGTACAACATCATTATGAAGGAACATAAATCAAATTTTCATGTTTCTCTCCTTTCCTATCTCGTTCAATTAAAAAATATAACTTAAATATAAAAAACAATCCTATAAAGTAAAAATAATATTTTTATATTTATTACTATTTTATGATATTTGGTTGGTTAGAGATAGAAATACATAATTTCTTTGGGATAAAAGGATGTTTTGAAGAGAAATGAATTTAAGAAGGTTACTTCCCAAATCATTAAGACTCTTTACTATCTTCATCTCTCTCATTATTGGAAGAAGACATTTTGTGTACTAACTTTCAAACACTCACTAAAAATGTTTTCAATTTTATAGACCTAACTCTTCCAAATCAAATAAAGCAAAGCAAACAAGTCACCATAGCATAATTTAGGAGTTTGTGAAAAGTTATGTACATGCAACCACAATAGTCTTACATTATTTTTATCAGCTTGGTTTGTATTTTTTTTCTCATATCAAACTATTTGCTTGCAATGTGACAAAAATTACATATAATCTCTCAAATATAATTTATATTAAATTTTATATTGGGTAAATCGTCTAAATTATAAATTATTTTTAAATAAAACAACTTTAAAATTATTACAACTTCTATTTTTCTTCCATTCCAATATAGGAGATGAATTGAATTCTCCAATTACCACTAAGTGAGTTTTTTTATTTGAATTTTTTTATCTTTGAGGGTAGTACTTATGAAACTGAGTTTTGAATACGATTATCAGTCGCCCTTCAATTACCATTATACCCTTCACTCACTAGAGTATATGCATTGTGCTTGCTTCATTATATGCAATAGGGTCAATATGTCAATTTACAAGATATAGAAAATTATCCAATGAATTTAAATAACAAGTTTACTATGTTTTCAAAGTGTCAAATTCATATAAACACCGATATGTCTATTCTAAAAGTTCAAATACTAAGTCAAATACAAATCCAAACATTTAACTTCATTTGATGATTTTCCATATTTTGTTAATTCACATCTTGACCCTATTGCTTACAATGAAGCATGTACAACTACATATCCTAGCTTGAGTTAGCAACATAGAAGGACACATCACCCACTTTAAGGCCAATTTTTCTAGTGAGTGGGTGCTAGGGTGAAGGGTATAATGAGAGCATGTGATGATCAAATTCAAAACAAATACCCTCAAAAATAAAAAAAGTACAAGTGGTAATTGGTGACTTCAGTTCCTCTCCCATATTGGAATTGGAGAAAAAAAATAAAACTTTAATAATTTTTAAAGTTATTTTATTGAAATAATTTGAAAGTTATACTATTTATCATGAATGAGATATGATCTAACTTATCTGGTATGATCGGATGTTGGTATAAGACATACTAAGATCTTAGATAGATCAAAAGGAAATATCAAAATTTTGATTGAACTATACTTATTGAAATGACAACCAAACATCCTAGAACCCCATAAGGTAAAAGTACCCTTAGTTATACAAAAAAAAGTATTACCTTTGAGGCACATAGTTTGATAATGAGAAAAAAATACAAGTCAAGGAGAAAGAACTATATAAGACTTTTGTGGTTGCATGTTAGACACTTTGACACAAACCCCTAAATTTTGCTGTGTTGACTTGTATGATTTGCTTTGATTTGGTGAATAGATAGGTCTCTAAAACAAGAAACATCCTTAGTGTGTGTTTGATTGTGCAAGAACAAAATGTCTTCTTCCAATGTTAATACTGAGTGAGAGATTGTAAAAAGTCTTATGCTTTTGTTTGGTTGAATAAGAGAAAATAAGAAGAGAGAAAGAAGTGAGAAAGAAAGAGGTGTGAAAGAGAAAGAGGAGAAATTGAGTAGATTTTAGTAATGTTTGGTATAAGAAAAAATGAGAGAAAATGAATAGAAAGAAATATTTTCTTCACTTTATCTTTTGTTTGGTTGGATAGAAAATGAGAAGAGAGAAGTGATGTTATGATTCAAATGACAAAAATATCCCTAAAATAAAGAAACGAGAGAGATAAATGATATTTTATTGTTAACTGAAAATAAAAATTATAATTTTAAATGATATATTTTATTATAATTTCAATTAAATTTTTTAATTGATATTTTTATATTTAAAAGAGAATTATTTATATTAATAGTATTTAAAACTAAGAAGTATATTAAAAAAATTGGAGGGCATTTATGTCCAAATTTTCATCTCCTCTCATTTTCTCACCAAAGGAGGAGAGCAAGATTTTTATGTAGGCCCCACATGTTTTTATTCTTTCCTCCCTTTCTCTCTTCTCAACCAAACAAGATAAATTCTCATTTTCTCTTCAATCTCTCTCACCATTTTCTCTCCTTCTAATTCTTCTCTACGAAAGAGAGGCTTAGTGATTTGGGAAGGAACCTTCTCAAATCCATTTCTCTTCAAGTTGAAGACAACAACCTTCTTCAACTTCTCAATGTAATATTATTAGTGACCATATCTATCTTTTTCATTGTTAATTCATATGTTACTTCAGATTTGATCATGTATTCCTATCTATTTTGGATTATCATTTGTTGAACACTGTTTTTTGGTTGATGGATTGAGTTTATTATTTTTGGTGTAGATATATGTTTTTAATAATGAGTTTTTAAAAAATATGAAAATAGTATATATACAAGTATAATAGTTTTATTTTATACAATTAATACATCATATATTATTCATATGTTAATTATTATTGACTTTTAAATAAAGTAATATACATAAATTGTAATATATTAATCGGGTAAAAAACTTCACACTAAAACTGTAGAGATATTAAATTCTATTTAAATTTGTACTTTTAGGAATATAATCAATATATTTTAATAATAATGAATATATTTTAATAATAATGAATATATTTATGGAAAATATAATATAATAAATATAAATAAAAGTAGTTTTACCTTATTTTAAAATGACATTAATAATTTTTTAAATAACCTGTACTAATATATTTTATAAGAACTAGCGTGTACAGGCACTTCGTGCCTGCTGGACAATATTGCATGGTATTACACAATCGATTTTGAAATATTTTATTTTTTAGAATTAGAATATATTTATGATGTTCGATGTACATTTAATAATATTTTTTTGTATTTAAGATAATGTTCAATTTAATGTGAAAAAAATATAGTTAATTAATGTATTGATGGAGGTTATTTATGATTATATAGTTTTTTTGTAAATATTAAATAATGTTAAGGGCAAAACATGAAGTGAAAATTACACCATAATGGAAGTTGCACTATGTTTTACCTTCTATCTATTCTATTTACTATATAACAAAAAAAACTCATATAGAGACACATGTCAATATTTTATGCAAAGTTTGCTTCTTAGGGACACATGTCAATACCTTATGCAAAGTTTCCCCTTCAAAAGCTCATCACCTCTTACTATACAACCTTACACACATGATTAAAACTATCCTTTACTATTTGTTTAAAAATATAAACCTAATGACTCATTAAATAAATAATAATAAATATATAACAAAACAAACTCATAGGGACACATGTCAATATCTTATGCAAAGTTTTCTTCTTAGGGACACATGTCAATGCAAAGTTTCCCCTCCAAAATTTCATCACCTCATACTATACAACCTCACACACATGATTAAAACTATCTTTTACTATTTGTTTAAAAATATAAACATAATGACTCATTAAATAAATAATAAATATATAACAAAAAAAAACTCATAGGGAGACATGTCAATACCTTATGCAAAGTTTTCTTCTTAGGGAGACATGTCAATACCTCATGCAAAGTTTCCCCTCATGCAATGTCATCTTCTACTCTCAAACTCACTCAAATGTATAGAAATTGGTTGACTATTACTAGAAAGGAGAAGAAGATTTCTAAGAAATAATATGTCAATATTAATGAAATTAATATTCGGAGAAATATATTATCACATCATAATAGCTTATCAAATCATTCCTTATAAAAAATAAGATAAAACAATAGTATTAAAATTAATACACAAAGATTTGAAATATTATTATTATATTTCAAGCTATAAATTAATAAAGGTACACATAAGATCAATTATAAAATCAATAAATTGTATATAAATTGAATATTATAAAATATAATGAGTCACAATTTGAAATTAATATAATAATAGTCTTATTTTTATTAAAATTATTGAAAAACTATATGGATTTAGTGTTTGCTTCTAATATTACAATGTTACTTTTACAATATTAAGATAGTAACAATGATAAGTATAACATAAATAGAATATTAAAAATCTTAACGATTTTTGAATATATATTAGTATAACATATGAGAATATAACGAATGAGAATTTTCAAAATATTTAATTACTATCATTATATTATTTAATTAAAAGATAACAATAATAGATATATTCATGAAAAATATATGTATTTTAATTAGGAATATATAAGAATAACAAATCAATTTCTATTTTTATTATTTTGATTAAAATTATCAGAAAAAATATTCTGTCAAATTGCAACTTAATGTGTTTTTCAAATAGATTACAAAAAATATCACATCCTAATAGCTCATCAAATCATTTGGTATAAAAATAAGATAAGACAATAATAGTAAAATTAATACACAAAGATTTGAAACATTATTAGTATA
>NW_017726398.1:53654-65707 GCF_001865875.1 Lupinus angustifolius | reverse complement strand
ATAGAGGTGAGATATTATCCAATACAATTTAAATTTTATTTATTGAGTTATTTTAGAATCAAATACTTTCTATAATTATACTTTCCACAAATCAATGCTTATACAAATGCATATATAAATGTTAATATTATACATATACGCTCAATAACCAATGTTAATATTGCAACTATATGAATGCAAAAAATATAATAGTTCGATATATGATTTATTGACATTATAAAATATATGTACATTATTTGCGCATTATGCATAAACAAAGAAGCGACCCGTGCAAGTGCACTGCTAGTTATATATATTATAGATAATACTTCATTCTTTTATAAAGGGAATTGGTTAGATGATGAAATTTGGTCTCCCCTATTTCATCTTTACTAAAAATTTACATCTTCATCTTACATCTTATTCATTTTTCTAAAAGTAAATTTATTCTTATCACTAATAATAAATTCCATGTATTCTATTTTTAAAACTTTTTAGTCTATATAAAATTTTCATTGAACTACAATAATAAATTTATTGAATTAAAAAAATATGGGTCAAAATGATTGTACAAATAATATAAAAAAGATGGTTACTATATATTGATCAATATATGGTAACTATTATCTAATGTTTTATTAAAATTATTAAAGAATATATATCTTTAACTTTCCTTCAAAGTTTAGAGTTCAAAGCTTAAAATCCTCAATTTTGTAAAATCTTTATCATAACTACCATCACAACTTTGACCATGGGAAAAACTGATGAAGACAAAAAAAACAATATGTGCCAAAAAAAATCTATAAATATATATTAATAGTATATTAGTTACCCAAAATTTATTGCTAGAGTGAAGGTTCAACTTTATACTATATTGTTAATGAAGTTGTACTTTGTTTTGAAGATTATGGAGGCATATATATAATCGTCTCATTTCAAATTGAGAAGAAAAAATATATATTAATAATATATAAGTTTTATATATTACGATTTAATATGTATATACTGTAAGTATATGTGTTTTTACATTGTTAACAAATTATTACTATTGATTTATTGACCATCATTGACTCTAAAACAAAAGTAATATAAATCAATGATAGATGATGTGTCGACAATGTAAAAAAACTTTATATTGTCAATGCACAAATTTTAAACTTAAATTCTCGTGCAAAATGAAATATCCCTTCAAAATCTTCAAAGAAAAAAGGTACACCTAATAGTTTGTATAAAAAATATTCTTAAAAATATTTGTGCTTCACTTTTCGAAGTTTTTTTTGCATATTATTTTGAGAATTACTTATATAGTCCTAGCTAGCACATCACACACTTTCATATCAAAGTGACCTTGATGAAATTACTTCTCTAGTCTATGATGTGATAATCCATGATACGCTAGCTTTGGAATGTAAGTGATTCCAAAATAATGATCATAATATTTTTAAAAACTTGAGCACAACTATTTTTTAATAACACTTTTAATCTAAACTATTGTTTATTTCTTTTCCCTTTGAATATTTGAAAAGATAAATCATTTTTCACTACAATTTTCATTTGGAATAAAAGAATTATTTTTCTTGATAATCTATCATTTCTCTTCAAACAATATACAACATCATTATAAAGGAACATAAATAAAAAATGTATTACAATAAATATTGTTTATCCATAAAAGGATAAACATTATGAATCATACAACAAAATTCATGATTAGTAATATATATATATATATAAGCTTACATTTCATAATTAGTAATACATGTAATAATACAGGTATAACAATATATGATATATGTTAGTTCCAAACTTAATATCATTGTAAATATGTTCCAAATTATAAGACATTAGGAAACAATTTAGTAACTAATAACATATATAATATTACCTTAATAATAATTTAGTAACATATATACCACTACAATTCATATAACAATTTATAATTTAAGCTAGAAAGTTGGTCGAAGAATTTAAACAATTATAAAACATTATTCCCCAATCCTTTAATATGCCGTTCGGTTCGGTTCCAATGGTTCCTAAATTTCTAAAATCATAAACCGAACCGAACATAAACGGTTCTTTAAAAAAATAATCGAACCGAACCACATTTTACAGTTTGGTTTGGTTCCATCCCTTTCGCGTTTTAAATCGGAATTGCTTACACCCATCATTGTGGTTGCATGTCAAACACTTTGACACAAACCCCTGAATTTTGCTGTGCTGACTTGTTTGCTATGCTTTGATTTGTTGAAGAGAAAGGTCTATAAAACAAGAAACATCCTTAGTGTGTGTTTGATTGTGGAAGAACAAAATGTCTTATTCCAATGTTGACACTGAGAGGGAGATAGTAAAGAGTCTTAGTGATTTGGGAAGGAACCTTCTCAAATCCATTTCTCTTCAAGTTGAAGATAAGAACCTTCTTCAACTTCTCAATGTAATATTATTAGTGCCCTTTTCTCCCTTTTACTGCATATCTATCTCTTTCATTGTTAATTCATATGTTCCTTTTGAATTGATCACATATTCCTATCTGTTTTGGATTAGAACACTGTTTTTTGGTTGCTGGATTGAGTTTATTATTTTTGGTGTAGATATATGTTGTCCTTAGTTTTTAATTTCTTTGAATTTTTTAATCTGATAACTGTAATTGTTTATTTGATGTTTGTGATTATTGTGATTGGTCTCATGGTCTAATACCTAATTCCACTTTCTCCTATTTTCTAGATTCCAATTTTTTTCTTTGAATTTCCACGTTTTCAATATGATAGATACAATTGTTTTATCTGTTGTTTGGGATTGGTCCCATGGTGTAATACCCAATTCAACTTTTTCCCATTGTATTCAAGATTCCATTTTTTCTTCAAATTTCCAGTTTTCCCCTCATCTAGTGGACAAAAAGGCTTGGTTGTTGTTGGATCTTTTTGGCTCAACAACAACCACAACCAGTATTTTAAATTGCGGCTGCTTCATTGTGATTCAGTGTCACACTGCAATTGCGGTGTGATGCGGGCACCCCAACCACAACATTGCGGATGCATAACGTGATGCGGTCTGCAATTTGAATCACTGACCACAACCAAGCCTTATGTTGGGTCTCATTGGCTCAATTCATGTTTTTCTTAAAAATCCTATTTTCCAACTTCTCAATTTTTGTTGTATAGAGTGCATTTCCATCTTGATAAGCCCCTTTTGGAAGTCCAAAAACTCCATTCATGGTCAAGTCATTTGTATGGTTTCTGGTGTATAATAGAATTAATACTAATGAGATGTTGATATTGGTTCATTGCATAACCAAAACTAGATAAGACTATGGAAAAGACTTTGTTGGAAGAGGTTGTACCTACTCTGATGATCTTGCTGCCTTGAAAGGGATTAGTCTCCGGCTGTCAGATAGAAAACACGGTTGGTGCACATGATTCCCTGAAATGGGATATTTAGCAAATATTACTAGAGGTGGAAAAAATTTAATGGAATATCTGGCTTGAAACATTTCAAATGACAACATAAACTAGGAGTAATCACTGTGTATTTCGGTGTTCTTTTGAATTTTGGAACAAATTTAGATTAATTGATACAACAAGCATTCCGAATTCAACTGATCTGACTTTATTCTCCATCTTTTTCTATATTTTTGGTTTTCAAACTTTTAGGAATTGGCGCTGGTGTTATCAACTATGGATCAAGCACCAACCGAGCCAGTTCAGAAATCACTTTTACCTTCAATGAAGGCATTGATTTCTGATGAGCTTTTGAGGCACACAAATGAGGATGTTAAAATTTCAGTTACATGTTGCATCACTGAGATTGCAAGAATTACAGCACCCGAAGCCCCTTTTCATGATGAACTGATGAAGGTAATCATTTTAGTTTGGTGTTATTTTTCAACCAAACACTTTAAGTAATCGTATAATTGAATTTAATGTTTTTTGGAATTCCTATGTTTCTTGTTTGATCAATATATGAATAGAAAGCATTTGTTTTTTATGGTGAACAGGAAATTTTCAAGCTTATAGTGTCAGCTTTCGAGAAACTGTCTCATGCATCTGGCCACTGTTATGAAAAAGTACTTTCGATAATTGATAATTTTGCAAACCTCAGATTATGCTTGGTCATGCTGGACCTTGAGTGTGATGACCTGGTTCTTGAGATGTTTCAGCATTTCTTGACAAATATAAGGTTTGAGCCATGGCATCATATCTTTCATATTTTATTCCTGTTCCGAACTTATAGATTTTGTATATTTGAAAATGCACAAGATCTCTGAAATTCCTCCATGCAAATTTTAGATTTCTTTTCCATTTCTAAGTGGATATCTGAACTCTGTTGAGATAGTTGATGTGTAAACAATGTTGCAATTCTGGTGACACTTATTGAAGTTGATCACTTAACTAGAAGATGAGTTAGATGTTGTAATCACGAGTCAGCTTTTCTGTATATCGAGAATATATTATAGACATCCTTCTATTACTAGATTGCATTTTCCAGCTATAATGACTTAAGGTATTGCTTGCTCAATTTAAAGGTCAAACCATCTGCGCCATGTAATTGATTGCATGGAAACCATCATGACCATGGTCTTGACTGAATCTGAAGAAATTTCCTCAGATCTTCTAAGAACTCTATTAAACAGTGTAAGAAATGAAAATCAGGTAATGTGCTTTGCTTTATATAAATTTCATCTTACATCCTTCCCTTCTTGTTTCTTTTATTTATTTTTATTTGTTATTTCACGTCCTTTTATCTAACTTTGCCAATATGTTTTATTTTATTTTTCCAGACTATTTCACCCATTTCTTGGACATTGGGGGAGAAAGTAATTACAAATTGTGCCGTTAAGCTTAAGCCCTATCTCATGAAAGCAGTGGAGTCTTCAGGTCGAACTCTTGATGAGTATGCACGAATAGTTTCTACTATTTGCCAGAATGGATTTGAATCCCTCCAACATGATCATTCAAACGGTTCTAAGAAGACAGTGGTGTGTTTTACTTGTCCAATGCAATACCCTATCAGATAAATTGGTGATGTTCCTGCTTAGTCTTATTTTTGCTGCATGTTGGAAGCCAACCAACAACAACCAGGCCTTAATCCCACTAGGTGGGGTCAGCTACATGGATCGAACTATGCTGTAATGCTCTATCATAAATCATGTTCCTCAGTGTAGGCTTGTCCCTCGGAAAAAATTGCATTTTGGAAGCCATGCAACAAATTTAATTGACACACGGAGTCTCTTGAACCTTGACTGTTGCTACTGTTTGAGTTTCCTTAGCATGTTCTCAAATAACTTTGACATCAAAGTAGATTTATAGATCAACCTCCTTTAAATTAATTCTTTTGGAGAAAGCAAAGGTTGTTTGATGCTTTATAGAAGATGGAATAAAGTGAGAAAACTAGAGCAATTTCCATTTTTTCATGACTGCCTGAGAAGTCCTGTTATTAAGGGAGGGGATATATGGTTGTGCTTATTTTTACACAACCCATCTTGCATTGATATCTTCATTTTTGTCTTGCTATCTATTCCGTGGTTTTAAGTTTTGTGCTAGATTCTACTTAGGATTGGTTGTGTTGCAAAGCCTCAGGTTCAGCCCTGTGATGTAATTATCTTTTGCCTTTATGTTGGATTCTTAAATTTTACTTTTAAACTGTTGTGCTTGCTTCATTAAGTATCAGTGAATAATAGCATTAATGCAATGTTAAACATTTAAGCTTCATTCTTAATCAGGTGACCAAGGTTCATGAACCAGTTATTACTTGTGTGATAGATATCCAAACTACGGATGATACTAAATCAAACATGAGAAGTGCCGGTGCCAGTGCTTCGACTAAGGATTCTGAAGTTACCAAAAAGTCTAGGTCAAAAAGGAAAATGCATTCTGATCCTACCAAGCACTCGAAAAGCAGCAACATAAAAACTGATTCAGAAAATGGCAATTTAGTGTCTGAGCAGGAGCCAAAATCAGAAACTCGGCTGAATACTGTACCAAGGAAGAGAGATCATAAGCAGAATTCTTCATTGAATGCAAAGGAAGGCTATGATGGCTCTTGCATTTCTCTGGGAACAAAAACTGGAAAATCAGCTCTATCTAGAAAGGCTCGTGATAGCAGCTCTTCTTTTTCACCTTCGGAAAACCCTGCTTCTAGAAAGGGCAAGTTGCAGTCAAAGCCTAAAACTGAAAGTGGAGCTCTAGTTTCTAAGCCACTAAATGTGAACATAGTAAAACCTGCGCAGTCCAGAAAGACGCACAACATTGGCAGCATTGTTTCATCCGATGAAAGTCCTGCTTCCAACAAGGTTAATGCACAGTCACAGCCTAAATATATTAGGAAAGGTCATGAAGCTTCAAATTCTAAACCAAAGGCTGATGAGAATACTTATGTTGCTTCTGCTTTGACAAATGATAACATACCTCATGGAAGCCGCTCCAAAAGGAGACAGCAAAGGAAAAGAAATAGGACAGACAATCAAGATGATGATTATAAATCTGTGTCAAAACTAAAGGAAGGAAATTTGAATCCTCTGCTCGAAGAGACTGCTTCGAAATCTAATGGTTCTAGGATGGAAAAGGAACCAGAATCTGGGAAGGATGCTGAAGCAAAACCTAAGACATCCATCAGAATCAAATTCCCTGCTAAAAAACATGATGAGAAAACTGTTGTGGCTCCTAAATTGGCAGTTGCTGAGGTGGAAACTAAGGATTCTTGTGAGAATAGAGAAGATGCTAGGTCCTCAGTAAGGCGGAAGAGAAATCAAACCACGGTAAGTGTAGATGTATGCAATTGAAATCTAGCACTGTTATTGAAATATAAAGTTTTTCGATTAAAACCTTGGCATGCCTTTATCTAGGGTGATTTTTCTTTAATGTTTATATGACTTTTCCATTAAGCAAGGTGTACCATTGTCCTTAATGTTTATATGACTTTTGTATTCTATTCCATTAAATGGTGACAGTGCCTAAGATTATGGTCTAATGGACAAGTTATTACCTTGCTATTGCTGTTTTCGTTGTTCACATAAAAAATTGTCTCTGAATATCTGTTTGTACAAATTTTCACTGTCTCTATTTCTTTGCCATTGTCTTGCATAAAAATTTATGCCCTTGTCTCCATTCTTAGTCATTTTGGCCAAAACTAACAAAACTGGCATAACAGCTTTATTTTTCAGGCTTTTAACTGTATAATTTGAATCAAAAGCTTATTTCCAGTGTTGTTTGTTTCGGGAACTATCCCCTACCATTATTTCTTCTTCGTAACTCATACCTTATATAGATTTGTTTAATAGATTAGGTTTACTGTTATATTTTTCTTCAGGTATCTGAAACTCGTGACCTTGGCGACTCATTGGTTGGTAGTAGGATCAAGGTGTGGTGGCCAATGGACAAAATGTAAGTATTTCAGTAGCACTGTTGTGTAATCTATTCCTATCGCTGCATTCCTCTGTTACCAATTTCTAATCAAGAATACCATTAACTTAGCTGCGTTAAGCCATATGATGATGCATGCCCATGGTTAAGAACTACGGGACAATCTTATATTTAGAGGGTATCATGCTATGAATTCTAGTTGAGTTTTGCGTAAAAGACTCATACAGAAGAAGGTTTTCAGGGACATGGCTGATGTATGAATGTATCTATCTTTCTACGATGTGGACTTCTCATCTGTAAAAAAAGGGCGGCAAAGGACTTCTCATCTGTAATGATTTTTTTTACCGGGTGGGGGTGGTTTAAAAAACAAATTGCAATGGTTTATTATTTATATAATCTCTTTGGAATTTTGGACTTAGAAATCACTTTCCTTATTGTCTTGCAAACTCATTCAGCTGGCTTAAAAGATGATTTCATATGCTTCTGATAGTAGAGTGGGGACACTATTGTCATCTTCAGTCTCTTTTGTCTAGGATGGCCTAATGGCTTGTGTTAGAACACTTGAATTCAGAAACATGCTTTGTGATTTTAATAAGGAATTTGAACTTTAGCCCATTGGTTGGTTTCTAACTAGCATTATATTTTACTAGTGTCATCTGCCTTTGTAATTTTATATTTCTTTAGGGTTATTCCCTCTGTGACATACGATTTTGCTATTGATAAATTGCAGATACATAACTAGGCAATTGCATTCTCTAAATACATGTTATTTAATACCTCCCGTAACTTGTTTATTTTATCCTACTAATTTGTGGCGTTGAAGTACAAATTCATTCCATTTTGTCCTTACATTATACATATCAAACTGCTTTCTTCAGGTTTTATGAAGGCGTTGTGGATTCATATGATCCTGTCAAAGGAAAGCACAAGGTGAGAGATGGCTGAATGATATCATATTATTTATAATTTCTCTTCGGCTCTAGGATTTGTTCATGCATCATCTTCGATGATGTAAGCTTTATAATTGTGAGTTGCTGATAGAACATATTCCGATAATTGTGCAACAAGCTGTAGCATGGACTCTGATAATACTCTGGCGTCATATGACATCTTAAGCCATTCTTATTCTCAATTTGACTTATTCCATGAGAATGTTTATCTTTCGTTTATGGGCTTTCATTTAACTGTTGAAGAGTAAGGACTTTTATTCGTTAATATGCCTGTGTATTCTCAAGAAAAGTAGGCCTAATGTTTTGTCTTGTCGGGTTCCAAAATTATGGCACTGATAAGTTGAATGAATTCAAGAGCTGGAACTTAATACCTCCTACCACTGTACCATGGTAACGTGATTTGAAAAGGTGTTATTTGCATGATCATTTTTCTCACTCCCTCATGCACAATTATTTGAAACAAAAGTAATAATTCCAATTCTTGTGTTGCTTATGAAAAATAAAATAGCTATTTGTGTTCAAATGGTTGCGAGAGTAACACTACTCAACTTGAAAAGCTTAAACTTGTATAATCATATCTATTAATGTTTCTAATGACTTTTCGATAGATTCTGTATGCTGACGGTGAGGTGGAAATTTTAAACATGAAAAGGCAGCGCTGGGAGGTAATTGCTGCCAATGTTCCACCAGATGAGGTGAGTATAAATTTGATGCTTATTTAGTTATTTTTGCTCATATCGTCGATTTAATTCATGCATACTGATATTCTGCTAACAGGAACAAGGACTTGCTCTTCACAAGCTTGCAGAGGCATCATATATGTAAGTATAATTACTCTGAAAGGCATCAGTGCCTAAAGTGTATCTATAGCAGACAATATTATCCGAGATTTTATGCCAATAACATGGCTTTGATGTTATATGATTGCTACTTGGTCCTCAACTAATGCTATGCATCTTTTTTGTTTTTTGCTATTGATCTTTATCTGAATCATTAGCCTTATACTGTCAAATCATTCATAATGTGCAGAGCACAAAAAATCAAAGAAGAACCTGATTTGGAATCAGACAAGAGTAAAAACATCAGTTTCCGGTCCAGGTTAGTATGCATGCTAGACAAAATATTTGGGTTCAGAAAGTTTTTTATTCGGATTCTTATTGAAATATTGTAATGGATCAATAGGGGTAGAACTTCTTCAAGCATCTCCAAATGTTAATCTGCAAAATCTGCTGTCAAATCTGTGGACTCTTCTTCTGCTAATAAACATCTGAATGATCTACCGAAAGCGGATGGTGTTAAAAACACTGGTGGGAAGCCTAAATCCACAAGAATGAAGACTGGTTAATGGCTTGAATTTTGTAATAGGATATTTGAAGGTTACATGTAACTATGCATTGAATGTGTGCAGTGTTTAGTAGTGCCACGAGGTTGGTTTAGAGCTTTTAACTTTGGCTTTTTCATAGGGAACTATCAGTTTAGTCTCTTTTAGTTTCATATTTTATGTCAAGAACCTAGCAAACAGGTCAAGCTTCCAAAACTCCTTTTTAGAATGGTTTGGTATATTATGGAGTGAAAGACTATTTACTGCACTCCAAACCCATTTTTGACATGGTTACTTGTATAAAATGATGTCAACTACTTGCAGTATATGGGTTAGTTTCATTACTATTTGTTGGCAAGGCATGTATTTCTTGAGTAACAAATAGAGATCACTTTTGTTGTGCATGGAAAGGGTAAGGAACTAAGGAGATCCACTGGCAATGAACTAGTCCCTTTTGGTTGTTCATAGGAATCGAAAATTTAACCTTTTGGCCGATATGTAGATTTAGTAAAACCTTACACCCATAGACCAATACCTTGTTAGTAAAACAAAATGTTTTGTGAATAAGTCTACATAACTTCTTCTGCCAACTTTACAACATTTGTTTTTTACTTTTTTTAGTAATGTAAAGTTGTGGGAAATGTTGTTTGCTCATATGTCAAAATTTCCTGGTTCAGTCCCTAGTCTCTTGCCAAAATTAGGTCACAAAATGTTACATCTCTCATCTCTGTGCTAATAGTTACACGTGGCAAATGAACCTATCAACCTATATAAATCCCTTTAAAATGTATTTTAAGTTATTCAATTCATCTATATCCAAAATTAATGGGTAAATTCTAATCTATCCATGACTCAATTTTTATAAATTTGGTTGGATATTGAATCCATTTGATTTTTTTATTGAAATTAAAAACACTTTTTAAAAAACTTAATATTTTAAAAACTACTATCTCAATAAAACATTTTTTAAAATCACCTTTAAAAAAATGTTTGTTTTTAAAGTAATATTTTGAACTTTAATTTTTTTTTTTACAATATTCTACTAGGATCCGACGATTAAGATTCTATATGTAAAAAATTTAACAAATATTTATAGAGTATAATATCTATGTAATGTTACTGTAAACATTTATGCATCATCATCCACAATTAATTTGTATTATATTTTAAAGAGTCAATGATGATTAAATATAAATGGTGGATGATACAATGATAATATATAAATTTTATACACTATCAATGCATACATTTGTTCTCATACTTATATACGTTATATACTTAAGAAGAAACTTTTGATATTAACTACATTCACATGTCCTATAATCGATTTAAATAGAATAAAATATTAAAAGTGAGAATCATGAATGATTTGCTTGAATTTAATTTTCTTAAATATTAAATGAAATTGAAAAGCAAAATATATCATTTTTGAATGCTTGATTTTAGATGGATATTCATCAAAATGAATATATTCATGAATATCAATTGAATATAGTGGATAGATTCAAATCTAAAAATTACCTATTTAGCTCTAATGAATGAATTTAATTTTCTTGGAGTTGGATAGATAATGGATAATTTTGCCACATATATTGATCATAAGTTTTTTCAAAAGTGTCTTTCTTTTTTAAAAAAAGGAAAACTAAATAATAATATGGTAGGAAAAACTAAATAATAATATGGTAGAAAAAACCAAAACTCTCAAACCACATAAAAGCTCGTTATGCTAGGATATCCTAAGTGGGAAATTAGTATAAACTAGCAGTGTACCTGTGCACTTGCATGAGTCGTTTTTTTGTTTATGCATAATGCAAATGTAATATACATATATTTTATAATATCAATAAATCATGTATTGAATTATATATTTTTTCATTCATATAATTGTAATATTAACATTAATTTTTGAGTGTATAAGTAGAATATTAAAAATTATAAATGCGTTTGTATAAGCATTTATTTGTTGAAAGTGTGATTATAGAAAATACTTGATTCTAAAATAACTCAATAAATAAAATTCAAATTGTATTGGATTAATATCTCACTTCTATATTCTCTATATAAAATTATAAATATAAGGACTTATTTTTGTATCATATTTTTTGTGATTACGTTTATAAGTATCATATAAAGTCATAATGATTTTTTAGCATATCTCTTAAATGCTTATATTTTATTTTAGATTAATGTTCATTGTGTATAAATATTTGAATATATTTTTAGCATTCAAATATTGTATAATTAAATGTTATTTATTTGATTATGTTTTAGCTAATAATCATTGTATGAAAATAACTCATAAATTAAAAACACATTAAGTTAGGATTTGACGGAAAAAAATTTCTGATAATTTTAATCAAAATAATAAAAAGATTCTAATAATTAATTTGTTAGTCTTATATATTCCTAATTAAAATACATATATTTTGTAACACCACGAATTTTACG
>NW_017726398.1:52757-53554 GCF_001865875.1 Lupinus angustifolius | reverse complement strand
TTTTGAATTATAAGATTTTACTAATATTTTCATTAATTATATATTCGAAAATGAATTTTTGGGAAATCTTGGTAAAGAATTAGACGAAACTCTAGTTGAGTTTTAGTCTTGTAATTTTATTTCCTATTTTGTGGTAAATTTTGGTAATTTTCAGGGACAGTCGGTTCTGAACCACTGTTGGGGCCGAAATCCACCTGGTACGGCTCAAAAAGTGGTTTTTGAGCTCCGTAACTCGGAATCGAATTTCGATCGCGCCGTTGGCTTCGTAATTTAATTTCGAGTCAAAATAGACTCTGATTACACTCATACCTATTTTCTAAATAATTTTCAATCGGAATGCCGAAATCCGAAATTCTAATCGGATATTAGGATCGGGCGATTTATAATATCCGATCGAGTATTAGCCAATAATACTCGGGCATGTTTATCGCACGTGTCCATGAAGTGGTCGTTTCATATTGGGATGCGAGATTTGCCTTTCCATAAAGCAAACCTCACATCACTCACCCTAATGTCATAGGAAATCATCATTAGTCACCCTAGAAGATTTGCCATGATTGCCTAGAGGGAAAATCTGATTTCCCTCTCCTCATTCAACACTTCTCACTCCACACTTCTCCCACACTCTCTCATTTCCAAATTTTCAAGAGAAGATAAAACCCTCTCTTCATCTTTTTCTCTCATTTTTTCTCATTTCTTCTTCCATCTTCAAACTTTGATCTCTCAACATTCAACCAATGGATGTTGATGAGATTTAAGTATGTTGTTCATGAACATGTCAAGAACATATTCAACCG
>NW_017726398.1:52205-52657 GCF_001865875.1 Lupinus angustifolius | reverse complement strand
AAGGGATGTACGATCACGATGGGAAAAAGAGAAATGATTTTTAAGTATTTCGGTAACGATTTTAGAAATATCGGAAACTAACGGATTTTTATTGTGGTAGTTACGAAGATTTCGGTGTTCGAACCTTGAAACCAGACCAACCGTAGTTGAAAAGTAAAGGCACGCTTCATTAAGGTGAGAGAGAACATATCGTGACATAGTGGTGTCCGAATATGACACCCAGATCTCCTAAACCATCTCATAGGTTTAGGAGTTAACTTGAGATTTAAGAAACCCAAGATGTTTATGTTTGAATGCTTTTGAATATATATGATTGTTGATGAAATGTGTTGAATATTGTATATGAATGTTGTTGGAAACTTTTCTGTGCGCAGGTGTTTGAAAAATCATGTTTAAATGTGTTTCGGTTGTCGAAAAGGGCAAAAGTTGGTATTCTGTCCAAGTCCCTGTCG
>NW_017726398.1:51860-52105 GCF_001865875.1 Lupinus angustifolius | reverse complement strand
AGTCTCGCTTGGGCGAGGGGAAGTTTTTGGTTCTGGAACTCCTCGCTCGGGCGCCAAATCCTCGCTCGAGCGAGCAAGGGTCTCGCTTAGGCGAAAAAAGCCCAGGAATTCGACGAAATTCTGGAAATCCCTCGCTTGGGCGAGCAAAAGTTTCGCTTCGGCGAAATTTTTTTTTTTTAATGATGTCTCACTTGAGCGAGAAGGGGCCTCGCTTGGGCGAGGAAGGCTTAAGTTTAATTGAGATT
>NW_017726398.1:51494-51760 GCF_001865875.1 Lupinus angustifolius | reverse complement strand
ATGTCTTACTCTCTCTATTTCTCTTCTTTTTCTATTGCTTGCTTTTCGGACGTGTGCTCGTCAGGTAGACAGCTTTGTTCGGATTTGGAGCTACCCGTCCGTGATGTTCCAGGAGGCGGCATGAGGAGAGGCAGTACCCTAGCTTTGGAGTTAGCCACTAGGAGTTGCTTATCATTTTGTGACTTTTGAAACACTGACGGTTTCAGTTTGTTCATGTCTTTGTTTAGTGTCTGTTGGCGATGATTAGTATTTCCGCCCTTTCTTTT
>NW_017726398.1:32553-51394 GCF_001865875.1 Lupinus angustifolius | reverse complement strand
CAAAAAAAAATTTACCCATTTTTTCGCAATGTTTTTGAGAAGTATTTTTCGGGGCGTTACATATTTTCCATGAATATATCTACCATTGTTATCTTTTAATTAAATAATATAATGATAGTAATTAAATATTTTGAAAATTCTCATTCGTTATATTCTCATATGGTATACTAATATATATTCAAAAAAGTTATGATTTTTAATCTTCTGAATCTATTAATGCTAATAATATCTTCTTTAGTAATTTCAAAATATGAAATAGTCTTAATGAAATTTATTACTTGAAATAATTTTGATGAAAGAAGAGTCATCATTTCCTTCGATAATGGTGTCATTAAGGGTATGATCCTGCTTCCACAAGAATTGATAATAGAATTATTATGATAATTATAGTCATTTCTATTAATGCTAATAATATCCTCATTGGTAAATGCTTTTGGTTGATTAGATTTTTAATTTTTTGGGTCACCTTAAAATTAGGCATTAAAGTTGGAATCGAATTATTCTCTTACTGTTGGCTAAGGAGGAAAATGGATTAACATCTTTCAATTTAATTTAATTAATATTGACATATTGTTTCTTAGAAATCTTCTTTCTAGTAAAGCAAATTTCTAAAAGTAAAGCAAATTGTGAACAACATAGGATAATACAATATTGTTTTTCTCTACCAGTAACTAAGAGAGGGGGAGATGAATAAGTATGAAAATAAAAGAAAATTGTGGAAATTAAAAGTTAATATTTTAAAAGCTAGAAATTATCATTATCATTATTAGAATTTAATATTTTGAAAACGTTAATTTTTTCCTATAAAATTTTTATGCACGTTAACTTTTTTAGGTAGCAATTATTAATTTAACCACATGAACTTTTGGGAAGTTTAATATTTGAAGTATTTAATATTTTGAACACCTTATATATTCAGATTATAATAATAATAAGCATTTAATATTTTGAACATGTTATGTATTCAGATTGTAATAATAATGTGTAATAATAATAATGTAAATCATTTTGAATTATTGATAGTTAACACAGTAACAATAACCAAAATATTAAATGATTTATGCAAAATATTATTTAACCACGTTATAGGTTAACTTTTTTAGGCAATTGTTAATTTAGTCACGTTAACTTTTTGGAAGTTTAATATTTGAAGCATTTACACACGTATTCAGATTATAATAATAATGTAAATCATTTTGAATTGTAGATAAATAACTTTTTTATAGCCAAAATATTAAATGATTTATGAAAAATATTATTTAACCATGTTAACTTTTTGGAAGTTTAATATTATGTATTAAGATTATAAAAACTAGTGTGTACAGGCACTTCGTGCCTGCCGATAAATATTGTGTGATACTATATATTCAATTTTTATATATTTCATTTTTTTTGAATTAGAAAGTATTTGTTGTGTTCGGTGTACTTTATATTATATTTTTTGTGTTTATGATAATGTTTAATTTAAGGTGAGATATGTGGTTAATGTATTGGTGGTGGTTGCTTATGATTATATAGTTTTTTTGTAAAAATTAAATAATGTGAAGGGCAAAATAAGAAATGGAAATTACACCATGAGGGAAGTTATTTCAACTTTTGACTTTATATATAGTATAGATGATAATGTTTAATTTAAGGTGAGATATGTGGTTGATTAATGTATTGGTGGTGGTTGCTTATGATTATATAGTTTTTTTTGTAAAAATTAAATAATGTGAAGGGCAAAATAGGAAATGGGAATTACACCATGAGGGAAGTTATTTCAACTTTTGACTTTATATATAACTAGTGTGTACAGGCACTTCGTGTCTGCCGGTGAATATTGTGTGATATTACATATTCAATTTTTATATGTTTCATTTTTTTGAATTGAAATGTATTTGTTGTGTTCAGTGTACTTTATATTATATTTTTTGTGTTTATGATAATGTTTAATTTAAGGTGAGATATGTGGTTAATTAATATATTATGGTAGTTTCTTAGGATTATATAGTTTTTTTTGTAAAAATTAAATAATGTTAAGGACAATATAGGAAATGAAAATTAGGGAAGTTATTTCAAGTTTTGGCTTTATATATAGTATAGATATAGATAATGTGTAATAATAATAATGTAAATCATTTTGAATTATTGATAGTATTCTTATTCATATATAATAATGCTAAAAACCGAGAAATAAAGAACAAAGACATTATATTGTGTTATTGACAATCCAAACAATACAAATTCCTAAGCAAACAATTAAATAAGGTAATGATGTTTAAGTAAAATTTTCAAAAGCATAAATATTGAGCCAAAACGAGTGTATTAAACAATATATATTAAAAATCTTCGAACGGATAAGTGAGTGGATAACTAATGATGAAGCCAAAAATGAAGGTATCAATAACTAACCATGATCTTTACCTTATTTTAGAGGATGATACACTCTAGGTGTTTCTGAAACATGCAAAACAAAAAATAAAATAATGATTGTTTGAATAAAAAAGTGTATAAATAAGATAAGAGATGCATATAGAGAAAATTAATTTGCAGAAATGTTTTTGGGGAGAACCAAACTATAAATAAAGAGAGAAAATGATAACAATGAGATAAGATGAGTACATAAATATATTATTAACAAAAATAAATAGACAAATAAATGTAATATTGTAAGTGAATATATAATACAATGGAAATTGGGTACATACCATACGTTTTGAATGTTTGATATTCTTTGAGGAAGATAACTTTGCTTATCATACGCTAAAGGAGAAAATTGCTGAAAAAATATATATACAAAATAATGAAATTAGTGAGAACATGTCTATAAAATAAGGAAATCAATGAAAAATTATACAAAAAGTCAATGATATAATAAGAAAAGATCTACAAAATAAACCAAAAAATCAATGAAAAATGTACTAAAGATCATATTTATAAAGATCATATTTATAAAATAAATAAATAAATACACTCTAAAGATGATGATTGAAAGAGAAGAAAAAAAGATGATAATGAAGAGACATAACAAATATGAGAAATGAAATTGGAGAAAAAGAAGATTGCTGAGATAAAAGAATGTTGAAAGAGAAAGAGAGAATCATAGACCTAATAATAATTCAAATACAATTTAAGTACTCATAAAAAATGCAATAATTATTTATTAAATGCAATAATTGTTAAGGAAGAACAAATATAGTGTGAGAAGGTACATATAATTACCATGGAACCATTAAGAGGGGGAAAATGAAGGATGGACATGTGACAATTAATGAGATGACGTAAAAGAGAAGATGTCATGTGGCAATTGATGAGGTGATGAGAGTTTATTTTGTTAAATAGTAAATTGATTTTACTTACGATGTTTAAAATGATAGTATGAATGCGTTTTAAATAGTAATAGTAGTAGGGTGTAACCATTGCATTAAGGTATTAACTTTTGTCTTTGTTGACATGGTTTTCACATCGGTGTCAAAAGGCTGAGAGATATTTCATTAACCAATCCTTGTAAGAATGAGATACACTTTTTGTTTTCTATTATTTTCATTTCGGACTCAATTGTTTTTAGCAATTTCAAAATACCCTTCACTCGTTCCCTTCCCTAACCCCAAATCTCATAACTCGTAATTTCTCGGCCTCATATCTTACACTCACATATGTTTTTCTTCTTCATCAAGCAATGAATCTCATAACCTTAAACCCACCACAATTTTCCACCAAAATTTTCAGTTCAAATAGCCCAAATCTTTTCATATTCATTGTTAGAGTTAGTTTTTGTTAGATATGCTTTACTTCCAACTAGTGTTTAGAAGTAAAAAAACACTCTTAAAATTGGTTAGTCGGAAGTGAAAATTTTGATTTTTTTTACTTCTAATAAAAGATTGGTAGATCAAATTTATCCATTACAATGGAATGAGATGAAAATATATAATTATTTAAAAAAAATATATGGTGTATATTGGAATGTATATTAAAAACAACATAAACATTATAACAATGAAATATTAGAACGAGTTACAAAAATCATTCTTGGTGTCTTTAATGTTGTGGAAATATCTTATTTTCTTTTTAGAACTACTTCATCCATTTCTTTGCACTCCTCTTATTTTTCGTGTGTCCATGGTACTACAAAGTGTACGAGTACAACTTCTCTTCACTACTGAAATATGAGGAGAATTATAATATTTTTTATTAAAAAAACTTAAAATCATATACATCAAAACTTTTTTTACCACGTGTCATAATCTCATCTAGTACTTGATTATCAAATACTTGAGAATAGTGTTGTTAAAACCGTACTAGTTATCAAACCGGTCATGATACTGGTATAGTGGTACAGTAGTTCAACCAGTGGTTCAGTAATTAAATCGCATGTCGGTTAAACCGGACATACCTACTTATATTTATATATATACAAACCTATAACAAAAAAATTCCAAATAGGTATATACTCAAATTTATAATCCATATTCATAGTCTACTCAAAATTCACATAAACAAACAACTTTAAATCTTTAACAAATTCAAAGTCTAAATTACAAAACATATATCAAACCAAGAGTATCACTTAACAACAACAAAATATAAATAAATGACACAAGTTCACAACCCACTCTACAAAACAAATAAATTTGGAGTTTTAACATTTAACACCAATGAGTCAAAGTTATCTCATATCGATATTATATTTTTTCACCAAATCCTATCTTCAGACAGTATTCCAAGATTACACAAATGTCACTGAGATTACACAAAAATGTTAGGAACCAAAATGTGTAATCTAAGTATGCCTTGAAAGCATGTGCCTTGAAGTGTTGAAGAAGAGTTGGAAAGATGAGTCACCTTGTAATGAGTTTTTAAGTTTTTAATTTTTTTTTCAAAAACAAAATATGTGTATAAACTGACCGGTTTAGTCAAATACCGGCCGGTTCACCAGTTTTTGACCGATTTTGATACTTGGTCAGTTCAACATCTGTACCGTACTGGTTAGGGGTCCAGTTTTCCGGTTGAACCGGCCGGTACGGTACAGTTTTTACATCATTGCTTGAGAAGAACCTCATATTGACTCATTCTATATGGATAAGAAACTAATGCATCTCGAGGTATGTGACTGTCCCTTCCAACAAGTGTTCGGTGAAAGAAATTTTTAAATAACATCAATCATATAAGCGCTTATTATTGTATAATTATTTACCCATCACGAGTGTCCTCATTTCAACATGTAATAACAATAATAAACAAAATCATACTATCTTCATTTAAATACGTAATAATATTAATAGGGAAAAACATTTTGATTCAATAATTAGAATTTTATTTTCTCCTTCTTCAATCCTCTTTCTTTATAGGTGTGTGTTACATATGTCTCATGATGTATTAATGTGTAAGCTCAAGTGGAGGGATATGTGTATATTTTTCTACCACATAAAGATAAGACCATATGATGCAATGCAACAACCATTTAATTAAAACAAATTTAAAAACAACATCTCACATTTCATTTTCAAAAATATATTTCGAAAAATCAATGTGAGAATGTATAACCTTTTCAAAATATTTTAATTTTAAAACTGGTTTGTCGGAATTTATAATTTTATTAAAACAACCTTATTTTTATGAAAATTTTCACCTCTATCTAATTAGTGTTGGAAGTTTTTTCACTTCTAGTACTAGTAAATCAGTTGTAAAACATACCTGGTGAAAATAACTCTAATAATGAGAATGAAAATGTTAGGAGTTATGAGAACTACTACCAAGATATAATTTAGAGTTGAGATTCATGGTTTAATGAAAAAGATGAATGAGAATAAGGTATGAAGTATACAAACCATGAACTAATGAAATTTGAGTGTGTAAGAAAGGGAGGTAAAATAATGAAGGATTTTTTCCATTGTTTTTAATTTTTGGGGTCCAAAGTGAAAAATATGTGGGTCAAAAGCACCTTTTTTTTAAAAATGGGTAAAAACTAATCTATTTCAGGATATATAGTTATTCTCACAATAAATGTCGTTATAAGGAAACTTTAAATAATATCAGCCATACGAATTTATTATCGTTTAATTACTTACTCGTCACTAGTGTCTTTATTTCAACACATAATAATAATTGCAAAATCATACTGTCTTCATTTAAACACGTAATAATATTAATAGACAAAATCATTCCGCTTCACTAATTTGAATTTTATTTTCCTACTCTTCATTCCTATTTTTTACAGGTGTGTGTTATGTATGTCTCACAGTGTATTAGCATATAAGCTCAAGTGGAGGGGTACATGTATAAATTTGTCTACCATATTGAGGTGGGACCATATGATGCAATGTAACAACTATTTAATTAAAACTGTTAAAATGGTAGGAGATATGGATAAGAGAGATTTTTGATAAACAAGAAAGAATGAGAAAATGTTATTGAGTTGAATTCCAAAGTTACATTGAATCATCTATATAAAGGGAAGAAAATACTAACTACCCTAATCAAATTAACTAACCGACTAACAAAAACTCAACTATTTTAACAGAAACAAATTTAAGAACTAAGATCTTACATTTGATTTTGGAAAATATATTTGGAGAAATCAATGTCAGAAGGTATAAAATTTTCAAAATATTGTATATTTTGAAACTGGTTCGTGGGAATTTATTATTTTATTCTAACAACATGATTTTTATCAAATAATTTCACTCCTGACTAATTAATGTTGAAAGTGCTTTGCACTAATTAGTCGGAAGTAAAAGTAACAAATAAAAATAACTTTAATAATAAATGAAAAAGTTTGGAGTTATGGGAAAAACAATCAAGATATAATTTGGAGTTGAGATTTATGTTTTAATGAAAAAAATGAGTGAGAATAAGATATGAAGTTGATAAAGTATGAACTTATGAAATTTGGAAGAGTAGGAAAGGGAGGGGAAATAATGAAGGTTCTTTTTTCCCTGAATTATTTTAAATTTTTGGGTCCAAAGTGAAAAACATGTGGGAAAGCACTGCTTTGAGAAATGCTATTTTCCCAAAGAAAACCTATATTTTCGGGTTGGAATTGTTATTTTAGATGAATGGGCATTGTCAATTAAATGTATACATCCATCAAATTATACACATTTGTTGACTAATGTGTCTCTACATCAACAATAATCAAACATTTTCAACTAATGTGTCCATAGTATGAAGAAAAAAGGGAAATCTAAGTCATGTTTCCACCTGACATAACTTTTATCTTCTTATTATAATTATTAGGGGCATATCTATTAAGGCAATAGTGGGTTGTTTGCCCCCACAAAGTTTAAATATATTTATTGCATAGTATGTATTATTAACATGTCTATAAATAATTTGTCGCTCAAAAATGAAAAACAACATTTTCTAGCTTTTAAATGTCCTATCCTGTGATTAATTCTTTTAGATGTTTAAGTTTAATAATTTTCAATCACTCTTTGCTTTTAGAGTTAGGTTTAATATTTCTGGCGAGAATTGTAATTATTGAAAGAGTTTTCTCGGATATAAAAATCATCATTAATCAGATGTGAGCGAAATTATATTGGAAATCAATAAATTTTCAATTATATATGCAGATAAGTTTTTTGGTTAGGAATAAGTATAAAGATCTAGGTTGGATATTCCATTATTTTTAATTATTGTTATTGTGGTACAATGTTACTAAACCCATTCATTTTTAAGTGTTTTTAGGGAATAAATTTGTTATTATTTATTTAAAATTAAGATAATACTTTTTTTTTTGTTAAGCAAATTGTATTAAAAGCAGCCCAAGGGGTGCTAACCCAATACAAGACAAAGATCAAATATTGATCTTTTTAGAAATTAATATAATACAAGTTTTTGGATCGTTACACCAATTGTTATGATAATACTAATAATAGAAATAACGAGTAAAAACAAATTGTTATAATTATTACAGAGATAAAAAAATATATTAGTGAAATCAAACAATGAAATACAATTGGAAATATTAATTACATGCTATTTAACCTTAAAAGACACTTATGTAAGGGTTAAATGCATTTCATACTCACGTAGATAATTAATATTTTTATAAACAAAAGAATAAATTATAAGTGAAATTACACAAACATCATTTTTGTACCCACACCAACTATCCCAGTTTATATATATATATATATATATATATATATAAATTGACTATCTTTGCACGAAAAATAAGTGTGATATTTTAAACAAAAAGTGAGTGCTGAATATAATTAAGTTAAATAAAATATATATGATATATTATGAAGCCAAATCTAAATGGTATAAGAGTCAATGTTTTTTCATTATTTTTGACTCATTACAAAGTCCATCCATAATTCTAAGAAGATATTGTTTAAATCACTCTTATATTATATTGTAATGAACTAAAAATAATAATGATGAGGTATTGACTTGTATACTGTCTGGACTTTGTCTAAAAATATGCTAAATCTTGTTCAAGTTACTTAGATATATCATAATTTTTGTTTTAAAGATTACACTTCTATCTTCTACAAGGATAATCAATATAATATATGAATATAAATTAGGAAGTTTGTGTAGGTGCAAAAATGAGGTGATTTGTATATTTTCACTAAAACTTAGAACTATAAGTATAATTTACTATAAATAAAAATATATTTAATATTTAATATTGTAAATTTATATTTATAGCAAAATTTATTATTTTATTCTCCATTTCCCCAATTACAAGCTTTGCAAATATTTTCCTTTTGTTATTTTTATTTTGACTATCAATTAATGAAAAATATTAAATGAGTGTAAAATTATAATTAAAAAAATCAAGAAAAAATATATTTTAATTGGTATGTATAATTTACTTAAGAATATATGAATAAGATTAGGGAAGTAATAAAAGCTTATGTACGACATGTCTACAAGATATTTTTATTATTAATTTTTATCATAAAATTATAGACATATTCAATAAGAATTAGAGGCCCTAACCCTTTATATAAGTCATCCTTAACCCACTTTGCTTTGTGCAACCATATTACAAATCCGATATCCCCAACATTAAACACTACACAATTTCCCTTTTTCTCTTTCTCATTCACCCTTCAAACCAAAAAGTAGAAACGTGTTTAACTAGTATATTTTTCTTGATTTTTATATAGTTTTCAATCTTAAGTTTCTTAAGATGTATGCACTTAACACTTCATCATTTTCCGGTGAAAGCCAAACCGTGTGTGTCACCGGAGCTGGTGGATTTATAGCTTCTTGGATTGTCAAACTTCTCTTACACAAAGGCTACACTGTTAGAGGAACCCTAAGGAACCCAGGCATGCTATTATTTTATGTTACTAATTTAATATACATTAATAAGGAAATTATTTTTATGTTGCTTTTATTGATATTAGTTTTTAAATTGCACTTCATAATATTGTAGTTTAGGAGTCACAACATTTTCTAATAATTTTACATAATTTCTGTAAACACAAATATATGTAATGTAGATCAATTATATTCAAATATGAGTATACATATTATATGTAAATATTAGATTTTTTACTGTAGATAAACTGTAATGAGGTTATTTTAACTTTATAGAAGGCTTTTAGTTTCAGTCTCCAAGAATACCTTAAAACTTTATACTGATTTATTTGCAACACTTTCTCAATTCTAATTTAGAACTGTTTAAAACTCAAATATTATTCAGATAATGGATGGTTTATAAGAAAATAGATGAGAAATGTGCATAGGGAAAAGTCAAATCTAATCATTTGAAGTTTTGAAGCAATAGAATTGATATTAAATATTAATTATGTTAAAGTTAAACCTAAACGTTGGCAGTTTTATGTTATGTTATTTGTGACATGGGAATGCATGCATGGAATTTTGGTTATAATTAGGTGACCCAAAGAATGAGCACTTGAAAGAATTGGAAGGAGCAAAGGAGAGGCTAACTCTACATAAAATTGATCTCATTGATCTTCACTCTCTTAAAGCTGTTTTTCAAGGCTGTGATGGTGTCTTTCACACTGCCTCACCCGTTACTAACAACCCTGTAAGATTTCTTTCTTTCATTTTTTACTTACATGTTATATTTTGTTTCAAGTGGGTGCCATTAAAATTATGTATAGATTGCACAATTAGTATATGATTCGGCTTAAGATGTAGTATTTCATTTTAAAGGATAATTTGGATATCTGTATTAGAAATTAAAGAACAAATGTGTATTTTAAATTGAATAGAAAAAGATACAATGAAGATCTTATATAAAAGGAAGGAAAACTAGCTAAACTAACAACCACAACTAACTAATCAACTGAATGGTAAGTGAATTTAAACTAATTACTAACACAATACAATATGAACCCAAAATAACAAAATTTATTTCAACACCCTCTCAACCTGAAAAGTGAATGTTGACAACTCTCTGCTTCGACAAAGATAATTAAATGGAAAAGGCTCCAAAACCTTTGTTAGAAAATCTGCAACTTTGACTTATGCATAATATTCTTAACTTGGAGGGAATGTAGGACCGAATTTATTGTCACTCAAGTTAAGATATTCAATGAATTTTTTTTAAGAGATAGAAAAATTCTTCAAAATATAGCATATAAAATTAACAAGTCTGTACTCAAAGAATTAATAGAAGAATTTTTAAGAGAAAATAAATTGAAATTAAGAGTAATGAATTAAAGATGTTGATAATCAAGAATTAACACAATAGAAATAAGATCAAAATATATTATTGCTAAAAAATACCATATTGGTTTCTTGGCTAAATAATTAGAATATGATGAAATATGAACAATACTTGTTCAAAAATAATAATACTCAAGAATATCATATTCGTTTCTTGGCCAAAGAATGAGAGAAATCTAGAATATAATAAAATATAAACAATATTTGTTCAAAAATAACAATGCTCAAGAATACCATCTTAGATTATTGGCTTGATGAAATATGAACAATTTTTGCTCAAGAATAACAAAAGATGAATATGATGAAATATGAGCATTTTATGTTCAAGAATAACAAGAGAAGAATGTGAAAGAGAATGATAAAAAAATAAAGAGAGCAAGAAGATGAATACAGATGATTTGATTTTAGCTTAAAACCTGGTTGTTGAATTCAAAAGTGTAAGCATCCCTTTGAACAATTGCATTTTCTTCTTCCAACACTTCTTTCTTTGAACCACTTGAACAACTCTCTTCCTCTATACCATGGAATGCATAATTAAATTGCCCTGAACCATATTAGAAATTAAATAACAACAAAATGTATATTTCATTGATTCAATAAAATTGAATTGAATAGAAAAGTCGAATAAAAAAGTTACAACGATGCCTTATATAACATTAATCCAAAATACCAAAATATATTTTAACAATGTTTGTGTTGTTAATTTTTTAGGTCAATTTTATTCCCAGGTATCGATGTCCCTTGACTCTCTAGGTTAATTCTAAATGAAATAATATATTTTTGGGTACTTTCATTTCTCAATCAATAAATATTAATACCTTAAAAAACACATGAATACAAATTAATATGTATTTTACTACTGGATTGCATCAAGTACTATTACATTCGACTATAATTAAAATAACAAGGCGTTAGTTTAGTAGTGTAAGGTCTCATTTGATTTTCAAGGTCGAGAGATCAATTTATGAGACTTGTTGGGAGCCACAAACCCTGAAAAAGATTAGTTTCTTACACAAAGAGGTGAGGAAATACCTTTTGATAGTACAAAAAAAATCCAGTACAACTAAATCATGAGTGAGGTTATTAAAAAATTAGAAAAATGTATGTACTAATTGTGTAAGAGTTTTTTAAATTATCGTTCCATCATCCTTTATTCATATTAATTATTATTGAATTTTAAATATAAGTAATACAAATGAATGATAAAATTATATACTGATTGTATATAAATCGTTACACGGATAATACATATTAAACTCTTAAAAAATTAGTATGAAATTAACCCTTTTTTTTCTTTCTAGTTTTCTCTATTATGTGTCGTAGCGCGTTTGGACTGCCAAGAAGTGCTAGAAAATAGATTCTAACTTGCACATTGAATCACCTTTTCTTTATTAAGGTAGATGTACTCATATTACATTTGGAAAGAGGAAACATGTTTGTTGATAAACAGAACAGTCCAATATAAGAAAGAGAGATTGAGAATAAGAGAGACAAAATATGATACTAAAGACAATATGAAGAAGTGTTGATATGTATATTAAACCAAAAAATATCTGACATCCAAAATCTTGTTTTAGGTTAATAAATCTCTTTACTTTTTTTGTTTTTATTTCATTATTATTGATACAAAATAAGATTTTAGACATAGTTTAGGATATTATATCTTTGTTCATATTAAAGAATATAATTAACACTTCAGATAATATTTTAGGGTTATGGACTACATTCATTTGCAACTTACTATCCCAAACTCAATACATATATAACGTTAGAAGCCTATAAATATAAACACTTTCTAGAACCTAATAGTAACTTTATTTATACAGGAAGAGATGTTAGTGCCAGCGGTGAATGGAAGCAAGAATGTGATAATAGCAGCTGCAGAAGCAAAAGTGGGGCGCGTGGTTTTCACTTCATCAATTGGTGCAATATACATGGATCCCAATAGGAGTAGAGATTTGGTGCTTGATGAGTCATGCTGGAGTGACTTGGAATACTGCAAGAACACCAATGTATTCATTTAATAATCAATTTCAATATTGAAATATTACAGTTTTAGAGGCCTTCACAATAACATTATGATCCCAATTATGTCTATGCCAGTCATATTTCACTGTGATTTTTCGCATTTACAGTAAACATATCATAACTATAACTATGACCACAATTTTTATATTTTAATTAATACCCTTACAATATGGAATACTAATGAAGGTTAAATTGCAGAACTGGTATTGTTATGGGAAAGTTGTGGCTGAACAAAAAGCATGGGATGTAGCAAAAGAGAAAAGAGTGGACTTGGTTGTGATAAACCCAGTTTTGGTTATTGGACCATTACTACAATCCACCATCAATGCTAGCATAAACCATATATTCAAGTATCTCACCGGCTCTGCCAAGACATATGTTAATGCTACTAATAGTTATGTGCATGTTAAAGATGTTGCATTAGCACACATTCTTGTTTATGAGACACCTTCTTCTTCTGGAAGATACATATGTTCTGAAAGTTCTTTGCATCGTGGTGAGCTAGTTGAGATTCTGGCCAAATTTTTTCCTCAATATCCAATTCCTACCAAGTAAGTCTATGCTTATTTTCTCTATTATAGTTTTGATAAATGAATTTTTATTTCACCAAAAAAATAAACGACGTTGCTTAATTTCTTTGAATTGTCTCTAAAATTAATAACATACGATATATTAGGATTGTAGCCATAATTTAAAACCTAAACAAAACAATAGACTATTGCTAGAAACATAACTTCTAGGACTTCATCTTTCACATTTTGGAATAGTTGAGTCCTATGAGTGTAAGTTAGAAATAACATTATGATGTATAACTAGTATTTGATATTGCACTACGCGACTACAATTATGATTGTAATATTATATGAGTTTAGGAGTCTACACAATGGTCATAATTTCCTACAATTGTAGTAAACACAACATAACCATAATTTAAAACACCACATCTAATTATAACCTATCCGGTCATTTTTAATAAAGTATAATGTAGTTTTATTGGTAACCCAATATTATTGAGGTAACATTTTCTTGCTCCAGATGTAGAACAAAAATGTATAAAAATAAATTTGAAAGGTTGTGGAAGACTAGATATGGATCATAGGATTGTGTGCAGATGTAGTAGAAAGGTGGTAGAGTAGGTCTGTCAACTTTGGCATGTTTATGTTTTCCAACTTTGAGCTCAAGGAAAATCAAGCCAAGTTGCAATCTGAACCGAGCCTTGGAACAAATAATTGAAATTCAACCATATTATTAGTCTTTTAAATTATATTTGCAACTACGACGCGTTTACCATGATTGTTGGCATGAAAATGTGACTGTAATTGCAATGGTGATGCCATTTTAGGGACTTCCGGAACCACAATATTGTGGCTAAAATTGTACTTGAAATGTAACTTAAAACACGTGATATTTTAGTTGCAAATGAATGGATGTTGGTTCTTACCAAACTCAATCTCCATGTCACATTTGGACCATAAGAGTGTCTAATGTGTATGGTCTTTTATCTCTTACTTTCCATTTGTATAATGGACCTGCTTAATAATTTATTAAAAATGTTTTTAGTACGATTTTAATTTGACTGAAGAGTGACCAGGTAAAATGGTATACTTTCTTGATTTATTTAGGATTCATCGGTGAATTTGATTTGAGATGGAATGAAAATGGAAGACTTCAAAATCATCTTTTAAATGTATTTAATAACTTCTAAGATTTTCCCTTCATTTTAAAAAACCAACTCATAAATAGAGGAGAGTGGAAAATGTATATGCCCTTGTCTTTACTTCTATGCTCAAAAGACTAGTGGAATTAGTTAGACATTTCATATATATATATATATATAGATAGGAAGTCACTCACATATAAACAATTGTTATTATAAGAAATGAGAATAATTATTATGAATTATTGATTCTTTTTGAATAGTCAAGATTAAGAGAAATGATCATATGACTAATAACTAACTTTTAATCCTAATCATTCATGTATAGTTGTAAGACCAAATTTATTTTACTCAATTTTCATGTGAGAATTGTTCTAATATAAAATGAGAACCTACACCAAAACAAAGACCATTGGATTGTAAGTGATTTCATATTATTGTTTCCATATTTACACTCCAATTCTATCACATAATACAATGTGAGGGATATATAGTTTTTCAAAGATGTGCATCAATTACTTTTTTGTTATATTTGAGCATGGATTGGAGAAAGTTGACAAAAAGTTGAGTTTAACATAACATTTCCAATATGCAGATGTTCAGATGAAAAGAACCCAAGGGTAAAACCGTACATCTTTTCAAATAAAAAGCTAAAAGATTTGGGAATGGAGTTCACCCCAGTGAAACAGGGTCTATATGAAACTGTTAAGAGCCTACAAGAGAAAGGCTACCTTCCCTTTTCATATGGATCCAGACTTTAAACATTCTTATTAATATATATGGTTATGAAACCTATTAATGTATTGTTGTAATAATTTAATTAGTGGATAGCTAATTAAATTATGTTAAGTAATAAATATATATCTATACTATCTATACTATTTAATAAAGGGAAAACTCAAAATAACTACCCTATCATAGTGTAATTTGTGATTCCTTATTTTGCCCTTCCTATTTTCTAATTTCTACCAAAACCCATATATAACTCAATGTATCTCTCCACTCAATGTATGTTCTATGTTATTTGGTTAATATTTATTCTTTCCTACATTGTAAGTTTGTAACAGATTAAATGAGGAGGGCAACCTATGATTTGTAGAGGACAATCTTACAATTAGAAGAGCCACTTGAAGTTCATATTCTTGGAAGGAAATTATGATAATTTTTAGTTAATTTATTTATTTTCTTAAGTTTAATAAATAAGAATTTTATTCTCATGGGTAGTCTTACGAATTTGATTATTGGATGTTAAGCATTGTTATTTCCTTTTATGTAATTTGGTGTAATAATTAATTAGTGGATAACTAATTAAATTATGTTAAGTTATATATATATATATATATATTATAATAAATATAATAAACTTATAAACATAAATATTATTATAAGTTATGTAGATAACCAAAATTGTTCTCCATCTTCTCGTCCTTTGCATATCTCTAAATAATCATTAAGATGCTGACGATGATGAAGTAGACAATAAAATTGAAAACCAACACCATCAATGATAGAGATCATATATACTTATTCATGTCACACTTTATATCATAAGTCAATTAGAAAATACTATTCAATTAAAAATAAAAAAACAGAAATTAATATTTTAATATTTATTTAGTGAAATTTGATTGGTTAAGGAGATGAAGACATGAAAATTATGGGATAGAGGATCCTTGTCCCACAATCAATCCAAATCCAAAACCCCAACAATCATATTCCTCTCAAGTCTACCAACAAGGTGTTGGTCTAGCAGTGTAAGGCCCTGCTGCATTTACAGGATGATTAAAATGTCAAAAGTTCGATTCTTGGGAGCGACAATTATTGAGAGGAGCAACCACGTACCCCGAAAGAGATTAGTTCCTTACTCAAAAGGGTGAAGGGATACCATTGATAGTACCAAAAAATATTCCTCTCAAGTCTCAACCAAAGAGATCATCATAGACACGTCTAGATTTCCACTTTTGCAAGACACTTAGGTTTGGACTTGAACCCAACACCATCACTTTTCCATATCATCTTCTCCAACACCCCTAGCTTCATCTCCGTCCAAAGTTGTGGCACAAGTTTCGGGCGTGACAAAAAAATTGCTTGAGAGAAGTTACTGTTAGTGCAGCGGAAGTGATCGTTGCGCAACGTTGACTAAAAGCAATCAAATAAAGTGCATAGAATAAATAGAAGAGAAGAAACAAGAGAATTTGGTAACATGGTTCTGCTAATTGTGCATACGTCCCCAGGAGCGTTGAACGACTACCAATATATTATTAGAGAATAAAGATTACAAACTCTAGCACACCCTTAGGCCCAACTGTCCATGGGGTGTTTCTATTTAGTGCTTATATTTGGTGCTCATTATAACAAAGGACTTGAGTCTAATATATAACATTAGTTACTCTACTCTACTACAATACTAAACAATGTGAGATTAATTCAATAACATATTTCAAGCATCCCAACAATCTTCATCTTGATTGAAATAGACGAATATTTCGCTCCTTAAGAAATCTACACAAGAATCTCCACCTTAGCGAGTATATGACTCCACTTGCTCAATGTCTAATTCTCTTTAACAACTCCCCCACATGAGAGTTTGCTCCCCTTCAGCATAAAAATGTATGAGTATCCTTGACGATGTTACCAAGAGCCTAGCTCTCCAAACTTGTAGTGCAGCTTCCGGTACCGTCATCAAATGGAACACACCGCCTAGCCACCTATTGCTAGCAAGTCTTTCGATATATTGGAATCTCTATACAAAAGTTCACCAACAATCATTCTCTTCAATACTCACTCAAACTGAACCTTGGAAAGCCTCAACCGCTACTACCATTGTCTACTCTGACAATCCTAGTTCAAAAGAACTATCATACTCCACTATATGGAGTACACCCACAACATACACCTTGCATCTATGCTAAATAATGTATGTGTCACATCGCATTCAAGCTAATGCCCATGTTACACCCCTGCATCTCTATCAATGCTCGTGTTATAACTTGCATCAAAACCAATACCCATGTTACATCCTACATCAAAGTCAGTCAGCGCCTCCGTGCTTTTGTGAAAATGAAGTCTCAACCATACCATTAGGATATTCCACTTCTCATCTCAAATGAGAACATTCTCTCAAATGTAGAGAGATATTATCAGCACATGTCTCTTGGTCAAACTCAACACATCAGTCTCTATCTCCACCTTGATCCTAATCCAATACATGAGTTTCTAAGATTCTGGATCAACATATATCAACGCTACCATAGTTCCGCCATGTTTTCTTGTCCTTCAACTCATCTAATTTATCCTTTCGTAGTACCTTTGACACACCTTGTCTAGCCATCACACATTCACCCTCTTTAGCCATTGATAAGTGCCAAACATACCTAAATTTCATACACTTTTATGACACTTATCTTAAGCATAATTGAGAAAAACCAACTTAAAAAAAATACTTTTTGGATAAAATATCACAATCTTGTATACTTGTGTTTGTATTTCTCTTTAATGTGTTTTGTAGGATTTAGAAAAAAAAAAAAAAAAAGAGAATAAAGACTCACGGTCCAAGAAGAAAAAGAAGTCAAGCTTAAGGTGCTCAAGCAGGCAGCTTAGCGTTGACCAAGCTACGCTGAGCTGACCTAGACACCAGCGTGGTATAGTCAGACCCAACCTGGCTCCGTCAAACTAACCTGGCACATACCAAGTTTCTCAAGCAAGCAGCTTAGCGGACCTGCTTGACCGCTCAACCTAGCACCATACAAAGCCTGATATGGTCAGAACACAAGCTTGGCACGGTCAGACACAAGCCTGACACACACCCAAGTTGCTCAAGCAGGCAGCTCAGCGGTGCCACATGTGTGCACAACGGTGAACCAGACACCTGACCAGGTCAGCAAGCACCAAGCCACGTATCAGTCAGCACAGTCAAAGCTACTCAAGCAGGCAGCTTAGCAGTGCCACATGTGTGCTCAGCGGTGTGCATCCAGAATTAACTTAGTCATCAAGAAACCATGAAGTCATGCATGACCTTACTTCAAGTAGCCCACCATAGGCTTTTCAGGAGTAGCTCACCATAACTGGTCTCATAGCTCACAACTAGCCTTGGTGAGTCAAGCTTAAGGAGGTGACCAAGCTACTTGACCAAGTGACCAAACCCATGCTGAAGGTTTTGGTCAGCTGTTGAGCGGTGCAAAGAAGCAGCTCAGAGGTGGCAGGGAAAACTCTATAAATAGGAAGGCATTTCCTTCATTAAAAGAAGACTTCTTCCCTTAAGAAAAAACACGATTCTCTCTTCTTATTTCTTAGTTTGAAAGCTCGGTTCATAGATGCTTTTGTAAGTAAGTTTTATAGCTTTTAATTTATAATTCAAGAGGAGAAAGGAGAAGGCAAATGAGATGCAAAAATCCATTTTGTAATCTCATTTGGAACTTAAAGCATCCAATCCTTGGATGGATGGCTCATGCTCCCAACAATTTCATTTGAAAGTTGATTATGTATTTCTTCTTCTTCTTTTATTCTAAATTTGAATTT